>NC_080030.1:46961766-47264797 GCF_030020395.1 Manis pentadactyla
CGGCTCCCGCCGCCATGCGGGTCCGCTTCGGCGTGGTGGTGCCGCCCGAGGCGGCCGGGGCCGCGCCGGAGCTGCTGGTCGTGGGGTCGCGGCCCGAGCTGGGGAGCTGGGAGCCGCGCGGCGCGGTGCGCCTGCGGCCGGCGGGCACGGCGGCGAGCGCGGGCGCGTGGGCGCTGCGGGAGCCCGGCCTGTGGCTCGGGGAGGTGGAGCTGGCGGAGCCGGCGGCGCGGGACGGGGCGGAGCGCGGCCGCGTGGACACGTTCTGGTACAAGTTCCTGAAGCGGGAGCCGGGCGGAGAGCTCTCCTGGGAAGGTACTGGGCGCTGCCGTACGTCCCGGGCGCCCCGCCGGTGGCCCGGCCCCCAACGGCCCGGAGCGGCGCGCGCGCCCCGGCTGCCCCTCCCGGGCCGGCCCGCTTCTCGCGACCGGCCGCCGGATCTGTCCTGTGCGCCGGGCGCGCCCCCCGGTCTGTGACCCTCCGGCCTCCCCCCTGCGCGCCGCGCGCGCTGTAATCCTGGTCGCGTTCCGTGCCCGCCCTCCCCCCCGCGGCCCCCCCCCGCACCCCCGCCGCGCCTAGGCCCCGGGCGGCCCCGCCGGCCCCTCCGCTCCGGAGGCGCTCCTCAGCTCTGCCTTGGTTTTGCGCCCTCATTTTCCTGCCCTACTTCACTAAGAAAGTGACCCAACCAGTGAAGTTACCTTTCTCGCTAATTGTAGCCTGCAACGTGCTACTTAGTGTATGGTAATTTTCTTCTTTTTCCCTTGGATTTTTGAGTGAATTAGTGAAAAGACCTTGGATTTTTTTTATCCCAAATATATGACAACTGAGATATGCTCTGATTTCTTAAAATATGCAAGCAATACATGCTAGTTGTAAAAAAATAGAAAAAGTATGTATATACAAGGTAAAACTTACCGTTTCCTGCACACACCTTAAACGCACTGCCCAGTATGTGTTTCTGTTTCACACCCCAATTGTGTATTATTCTGTATTTATCAATGTGTAGGTGATTTTTCGTTTTCCTCTGTTGTAAACAGTTAATAGCTTAATTGAAAGTCCGTATGGACAGTTGAGCCTTTCGGGCTGTAGCGGTATTGAAATCGTTTGGTCAAAGTGTAGCCATATTTTCATTTCGGTAAGGAAAGCCAAATTATACCCTGAAAATGTAGACTCTGGCCAGCGATGTGTGACTTTAGACAGCTTTTTCTTTAAATGAAATGTGCAGAGTAGAGGATTGGAGGGTGTGCAACTCAATAGTTGTGTAAAACTGGTGAAATGAATGTGTAGAAGTTTATATGACAAAAGTGGGCCATTTAGGCCATAATGATGTGGAACCAATGAATAACGTGAGTATTCTGTAATATGTTTGTATATTACCGTTGTTCCTCTTTTTGTACCCCACTGGGCTTTATGGGCTGGTAGCAGTTATTGCCCTTTTGTATTACCATGCTAGAATTAAAAGGTACCCTCATCGTTTATGCCCTGGATACTACTATTATTAATAATAATACATATTTAAAAAAATAACATAGCTGCTAATTTTAATAAAGATTAAAATGGTTAAAAACAAAAGTCTTCCCTTTCCCCTGTTCCCTTTTTTTATTTTTATTTTTTCTGATATTCCTCGCAGTTTTAAATATTTTTTATATTTATATTTCTTAATGTATCACCTTTAACTTTTCTGTTTTTAGATTTTCTTAGTTACCATATACATTATAGAAAACATTTAAAATTAAATGTATATTAAATTAAATGTCTGAATTTATATTATCTATTGACAGCTGTTCTATGCCCATAAATTTAACCATCATACTTGCTATGAAATAATGAGGAATTTAGCTAGTTTATTCTCTCTCCTCCCTGTGGATTTTTGTATTCTTATCTTAAATTATACATAAAATTTACTGTTGACTTTCTATTTATTAGACTTTCTATTTCATATTTGGGTGATAATGTTCTTTTACAACTTGTTTTAAAATTTCTAGTTAATTTTTTTTTAACCGAAGCAGCACATTGTTCCTCAAATTTCCCAGCTGAATTGCACTATTTAATGAATGCAAAATCCTTACTTTTTTTAAAACATTTTTTTTTTCCTTGAAGAATTGGGCTTCTTGTTTTAATTTTCTCTAACATAGAGCTTTTTGAACACAGTTCTTTGACTTTTTAAAAAAATGATCTACTGTGTTGCACCTCTTTGGATTCCCTGTCTTCTTCTTTCTTGAATATCTTAATCAGAAAGAGTTAATGGAAGATAAAATATCTGAGTCCTTAAATTCCTAGAAATGTCTTATTTTTGCCCTCACACTTGATCATTTGGTAGAGAATTTTACTATCAAAATAATTTTCCCTTTGAAGACTGTGCCTCAGTGCCTGCTAGCACCCATTGTTAGTTAATTCTGTTGCCAAACTAAGTCCATTCCTTTGTAGGCAATCTGTTTTTACTTTCTCCTTTTTTGAAGCTTTTAAAGTTTTCCTTTCATTATCTTAGCAGAACGTGCCTGAGTCTTTTTTGTTCCTATCACTTCGCAATTGGTTGGCTCTTTCAATTCTAGGATTTGTTTCTTCCAACTCAGGCATTTTTCTATTCTTATTTTTTATTTACTTAATCTCTGTTTTCTCCTTTCTTTCGAAATGTCTCTTATCCATATATTACACCTTCTTAACTTAACTTCTCTTGTATTTTCTACCTTTTGTGTTTGCATGGGTTTCCCAATGTTTCCCAGATCACTATTTGGTTTTTAATGCTAGCCATTCCATCATTTAGTTCTTACATCGGATTTTTCATTTTTGGCAGTCTTTATTTGTAATCTCCCACATTTTCCTGTTATTCTGCTATCTACCTTTTTTCAGAGCTGCTTGTTCTTCCTGTATTGACACAATTTATACCCAAATCTTTCTGAGGACATTACACAGAATTGATTAAAAGTTGTTTTTGTTTCACATTAACTTTTTTGTAAGCTCTGTGGTCAATTTTTTATGCTGTAGGTTTTCTCAGATATCTGGAAATCCTTGGACTAGTTCATTATATGAATAAAGGATATGTTGATTAATATAGGTTTCCTGTTAAAGTTTATGTTTATCCAAAATCTTCAAATGAGAAGATCCTCATTAGATACTGTACAGTTTGGCAGATTTTGTGATTTGGCAGAAACTTTCCCCTTTTTAGGGTGTGTGGTTGGGGGACCAGCAGGCTCCAGGTACTTATCAGTAAAAGGAAAAACAAAAAACTCAACTATGCGTAGAGATGTTTTAGTATATTTTACTCTGGAATGGACTTGCCTGTTTCTTTTACCTCCATGTCTGTTTTGTGTGTCCACAGACATCTCAAGATCTGTTCCACCTAGATCTCTAGCCCCTGTCCCCCATACTAGGGCCCTTTCCAGGAAAACCATTTCCTCTTGTTTTAAGCACATTTATTTCATGTTGGGGATAGGGTGCGGTGCAAAGAGGCAGGTGGGAAACCCGTCCTTCAGCTCTTCTCCAGGTTGGCATCTGTTCGTTTGGTAGGTCTCTTCTTACACATTGCTGTTTTTAGAAGGCTTCCCTGTCGTCTTCTTATTTCTCATAGCACTTCTTCTTTCCTCCTACCTCATATTACAATTTAAAGTCATAGTAGTTATATTGGCTTGGACTCTGGTTGAAAGTAATAGAAACTGAGTATGAATTAGCCTAAAAAAGGAATTATTATTAACTCATATAACCAAAACTACAGGAGGCCTAGGATTCAACCTCTCTCTACTCACTTGCTCTCTCGCTCTCTGTCTTCCCCTTGGGTTTGCTTTACTCAGGTATTGGCTTCATTTTCTCAGGCTGACTCTAACTAGTCTGTGGGGAAGGCTGGCTTACATACTTAAAGCCAGATAAGAAAAAAAATTCTTCCCTGTCAGCTCTGGTTAGAAAAATTTGGGGGTAGGACTGGAAATCACCTTGCTTGAAATAATCACTCTTGCCAAGGAAGTGGGAGCAGAATACTGGGCACTACCAACAGCAAACACTTTCTGGAGGAGGAGAGGAATACTTGCTTCCTCCTGAAAAGTGTGTACTTTTTCAGAAGCAGATTAGAATGCAATGGACCGCAAGTTACAGAAAATGTAACAAATAGTTGCTTAAAAAAATTAGAGTTAATTTTTCCTCTATTAAAAGTTCATAGGAAGGTGGTAGTGGTTAATGGTGTACAGCTCTTGGATGTCAGGTGAGATGTCTTTTCATTTTCTTAGCTTTTCCTTCAAGGCAACTGCTCTAGCCATCACATCTGCATTCATTGTAGTAAGAGAAGAAAGTAAAGGATGGAGGAGTCAGTCCTAGGTATCCCCTTTTGTCTGTAAAAGAGTAACTTCACCAGAATCCTCCCCTGCCACCAACATACATACTTCTACTCATGTTCAGGACTGGACAGAGCTGCTGTGTTCTCCCTCTGGTGTAAGAGGCTGGGAAAACCTTTTTTATAGTCCAGTATGTTGCTGTCCTGAAGAAAATTAAGATTCTGATTACCAAGAATAAGGAGAATGAATTTTAGGTAGGCAGTTATCAATGTCTGCTACCTTGTAAACAAAAGATATAAACTACAATATTTATATTTTATGTGTTTAATATATGCCTTTCTACCAGACTGTGAACTTTGGGTGTAGTTTCTATGTCTGCTTTGTTCACTTTTTTTTAAATCCTGCAATTGTAGTTGGCACATAGTAGCTGCTTAATGAATATTGGTTGAATGAGTAGAGCCCCGAAGAGAGAGAGGTGGAAGTTTTTCTTCTTAAGTGTCTGTGATGTGCTAATTACTTCTTAGGTGCTTACAATTGAATTACCCATTGTCCTCCAACAGCATTGTGAGGAGGTGGATAATCATTTCCCTGTTACACAATAAAGAGATCAGGCTTTCCTGGTATCTAATCCACAATCTGCCATCTGGTGTTAATTCCATGCAGTGAAATTTTCTTTACAGTGTTGCTTTTTCTTCTCTGGAAGTTCCAGTCAGTATTCCTCAGCATATTTTCCTTTTGTTCTCATTTAGTGTTTGTTTTATATAAATTCTTGACTACATTGAACATATAGCTAGAGTCTTTGTCGTCTAGTTCCCTTGTATTTGTCAAATTTGGGTCTGGTTTCTATTGAGTGATTTTCCTATTGGTTATGAATAATAATTCTCTTTCTTTTCCTGCCTTTTTCTTCTGACATAACTGAGCACTATTTGTGGATTTTGTTTACATAAATTGGATTATATTGTATATATTAAAAAAAAAAAACTATATTTGGAATAGTTTTAGATTTAAAGAAATGTTGCAAAGATAGTACAGAGAACCCTCACACCCAGTAACTGGGTGCTCCAGATTCAGTTTCTTCTACTGTAATAAACGTTTTATATTAGTATGATACTCTTGTTAAAATTAACTAACCAATGTTGACACATTATTATTAATTAGGGTTCATAGTTAATTTGGATTTCATTTTCGTTGACCTAACATACCTTTCTCTTCTAGGATTCTATCTGCAGGACCGCATTATATTTAGTCATCACAGCTGTAGAGGTTTCTCTCACTTTCTTTGTTTCTGAGATGACCTTGACAGTTCTGAGGAATATTCATCAAGTATTTTGTGGAATATTCCTCAGTTGGGGTTTTTATTATGTTTTTCTCAGGATTAAACTGGGATTGGGGGTTTTTGGAAGGAAAACCATAGAGATAAAGTGCCTTTCTTATCCCATCTTATCAATAATACATATTATTAGCATGACTTACCACTGTTAATATTGACCTTGATCACCTGCCTGAGGTAGTGTTTGTTAGTTTTCTCCTCTGCAAATTTACTCTTTCCCCCTCTCTTTCCATACTGTACTCTTTGGAAAGAATTCTGTACAGCCTACATTTTAGGAGTGAGAAATTATGTCCACCTGTTTGACAGTGAAGCGTCTACATAGATTATTAGGAATTCATTTGCCTGGGGGATTGGTCTCTTACGAAAAAATAGGTTTTTATTCATTTAATTACTTTTTGATTTTAGTATGAATTCATGGGTTATTTTTATATTTTGAGTGATAAGCTGTTAGTATTTTATTTTTGTTCAAGTATAATTGACATACATTTATTAGTTTCAGTTGAACAATATAACAATTTGGTATTTGTAATATATTGCAAGATGATCACAGTGAGTCTAGCTATCATCTGTCACTAAATATCATGATGAATTTTTTTTCGTGTGATGAGATCTTTGAAGATCTTTTCTCTTAGTAACTTTCAAATATGCACTACAGTATTGTACCGCAGTCACCAGGATGTACACTGCATCCTCATACCATTTATTCTATAATTGGAACTTTTTGTCTTTTGACCCCCTTTACTCATTTTGTCCACCCCCACCCTCCTCGCTTCTAGTATTTTATTTTGTTGCTCAATTTGATCCAACTTTGGCTGTGAAGAGATCTTTCAGTGTCTTTGAGATGCCGCCACGATTATGTGTGTGGTTTGTTTGTTTTGAACACTTCCTTACTTTTTGGCACCACTAGGTGCTCCAGGCTCATTTTTTTAAACTTAAATTTTATTTTTTTATTTCCTGCCCCCACTCGGAAAACAGCCATTTAAACTGAAATCTGGGCCCTGAGTATGCTCCTTGCTTCTGGGATGTTTTTGCTTATAGATGCTCTTTGCTGGCAGAACAAAGAAATGTGTGTATGTGTGTGTGTGTGTATATATATATATATATATATGTATATATTTATGTATGTTTGTTTATTGACCTGGTATATATACATAGGGAACAGATATACTGTTTGTAATGTTATATAGGTTTTCAAAAATGTGTAGTGCCATATATTCACCATTATAATACCTAGAATAGTTTCACTTCCCTAAAAATTCCCTAGTCTTTTTCTTTTCAAACATCCCCCATCCTGAAATCTCTGGTAGCCACTGCTCTGTTTACCGTCACTACAGTTTTGCTTTTTCCAGAATGTCATATAATTAGAATAATACACTGTGTTGCCTTTTCAGACTGGCTACTTTGACTTAGTAATATGCACTTAAGATCTTCCTATGTCTTTTTGTGGCTTGTTAGATCATTTCTTTTTACTGCTGAATAGTATTGGATTCACCACAGTTTCTTAACCCATTCTCCTATCAAAGAATATCATGGCTCCTTCCAGGTTTTGGTTATTTTGAATAAAGATGCTATAAATCTTGATGTGGAAGTTTTTATGTAAGCCTAAAGTTTTCAAGTCTGTTGGGTAAAGTACCTTGGAGTGAATTTGCTGGATCGTATGATTAGACTATATTTAGCTGTGAAGAAACTGCCAAACCATCTTCCAGAGTGTCTATAGCATTTTTCATTCCCACCAGTCATGAATGCTCCATATTCTTATCAGCAATTGGTTTTGTTCATTTTTTGGATTTTAACCATTTTAATAGGTGTATAGTGGTATCTCCTAGTAATAAATTATGTTGAGTATAATTTCATATGCTTTTTTGCCATTTGTGTATCTTTACTTGGGTATCTATTTAAATCTTTTTAAATGAAATGGTTTGTTTTCCTACTGCTGTTTTTTAAGAGTTCTTTATATATTTTGGATACAAGTTCATCAGAGATATGTGATTTGTGAACATGTCTGTGACTTGTCTTTTCATTCTCTAAAGAGGATCTTTCATAATATAAAAACTTCCATTTTAATTCAGTCCAACTTACCATTTTTTTCTTTCATGGAGTATGGTTTTGGTTTTGAATAAAAAAACTTATCTTGAAATCAAAGATCATCTGATTTTCTCCTATGTTATCTTTTAGAAGTTTTAAAGATTTGCATTTTCCATGTAGATCTATAATCTATATTGTGTTTATTTTTATGTATGGTGTAAAGTCTGTGTCTAGGTTCTTTAAAAAAATAATTTTTTCATATGGCCATCCAATTGCTTCAGCACCATTTGTTGAAAATACTCCCCCTTTTTTTTTTGGAGTTGCTTTTATCAAAAAAAATCAGTTGATTGTATTTGTGTAGGTCTTTTTCTGGGCTCTGTATTCAGTTCCACGATCTAAGTGTGTGTTCTTTCACCAATATCACAGAGTTGGTTACTGTAGCTTTATAATAATTTTGAATAGTGCAGTGTGAGTCCTCCAGCCTCATTCTTCTTCAGTGTTGTGTTGGCTTGTCCTGGTCTTTTCCCTTTTCATATACATTTTGGGAACAGTTTGTTGATATCTACAAAATAGCTTGCTGGGATTTTGATTGGGATTACATTGAATCTGTACATCAGGTTCAGAAGAGTTGACATCTTAACAGTATTGAGTCTTTCAATCTATGAACATGGACTATATCTCCATTTAATTAGACCTTCTTTTATTTCTTTTCATCAGTGTTTTGTAGTTCTTTACATATAAATCCTGCACATATTTTGTTAGATTTTTATGTGTGTGTGTGTTTTTCTTTTTTTTAGGGGAGTGTGCTATTTTAAATGGGATATTTAAAAACTTCTCAATTTTAAATTTCAATTGTTCATTGGTGGTATATGGGAAAGAAATTGATTTTTATGTGTATTAATTTTTATTTGGATGCTGGACATTGTAGTTTTACATTGTTTCAAAGAGTTTGGATTTTTTTTCTGGCAGTTATTTGTGGATTAGCTTGCTCCTTTTGAGGTTTATCTTGAAAGTTTGTAAGGGCAGGTCTCTAGTAGCTTTACTATAGGGCTAGTTTGGCTCTACTGCTAAGCAATGACCCTTCTAGGTTCTCTACTGAATGCCCCATGTATTAGACAAGCTCTCCTCGCTCTGGTGGAAATGTTTCCCAGTTCTGGGTGAACTCTTCCAATTCTTTGGCCCACAATTGTCAGAAATTATTCTTTTCTTGTCATTTATTCTTTGTATGGCTCTTTCAGATTCCAGCTTAGCCACCCACACATTGGCAGGAAGCCAAAGGTCCTGTCTCACAAAAAAAGCCAAATTTACTGTCTCACAGCCCTGGAAGCTCAAAGTCCAAAAATCAAAGTATCAGCAGGATTTGTTTCTTCTGAGGGCTCTGAGGGAAGGATTTATTCTAAGCCTCTCTCCCTCCTTGGTTTATAGATGGCCATCTTCTCCCTATACCTTCACATCATCGTCTCTCTATGTGCCTATTCAAATTTCCTTTTTTTATGAGGACACCAGTCATACTGGATTAGAGGCCACCCAATACCTCATTTTAACTTGATTGCCACTGTAAAGGCACCATCTCTAAAGTCACATTCTGAAGAACTGGGGAATCAGACTTCAACATGAATTTGGGGAGCCACAATTCAATCCATAGCAGGGAGTCAATAATTTCCAGTGTTTATTTCATTCATCAGATTGTTCTAAACATTCTAAATTACTAGAGAAGGCTGTCAGTTGTCTCTGGGTGAGAAAATTTTCCCTATAGTAACTTCACTGTTACCAATATTGTACATAAAAGACATCTATTTGGAAGGCAATATGAAGGGACACCATAGTACAGTGGAAAGAACACATATTTGGAATAGAATAAACCCAGATTTGTATAACCTACATAAATTACTTAACCCCAAGGTTTTTTTTTTCTTCCTTTCTAAAATGGGATCATTAACAACCACACTAGGGGTTGGTGTGAGGACTAATTTACAAAGTGTCTGCAATTAAGTAGTCACTATAAGTGTAAGGTAGCCAACAATTTATGACAGCTGAATTACTTCCACTTCTCTATTTTTACTAAGATGAAATTTATTGATCTTAAAGACAGTTTATGTTTGTAGAGGCAGTAGTTTTATTGAAATACTGGACTACTGCATACACTGATCCCAAACTATACCAGTATTGCCAGTATATCCTAGGCCATGCTGTAACCTCCTGAGAATTACTTGCATTAACCAATTCTACTTGCTTCTACTCTGCTATTTTTCAGAGAAGACTAGGTTTTATTGGAGGATAGAAAGACACATATTGCATAAGCGATGTCCACATTCTAGCCTTATTTTGTGAATTCAGTGCGTTCAGTTTTAATGGGGTAAATTTTGAATAAAAGAAAGGTCTCCTAAATATGACCTTGGTCCTTTGTTTAAGAGTCTTTCATGAACATACCTTTGCTTACCACACTCAAAGGAACCATCTGAGCAATCTTACAAAGGGAAAATAAACAGAGAGACCTGTTGGAGAGTTACATGAGGATACCTTAATGAAACAGTAATGAGACAAGTATAAAGAAAACCATGAGGAGTGATATATGACATGGTCAAGAAAGAAAGAAAGATTGATTTTGACACTAGTTTATTACTGTTGAGAGATAATGTCTTTTGATTGTGGTTGAAGAGGTTTTATTTCTCAGAGATATGTATTTAAAATTCATCAGCAAATCAATCTTAAGTGTGAGGATTGTAGAGAGACATAATCCAAATCAAATTTAAAAAGAAACTCTTCTGGGTAATCTGCTGTTACAAAGGGGAAAAAATGCCATGAAAATAGAAATGTGTTAATATCATTAATCCTCAAATTTTAGTGTTAGCTATGGAAAAAAGATCCCTGTTACTCTTCCTCCTTCAATTAGGCAGAAAACCTAACAAATTAGAATCGGTATTTGATTAATTTATTCAGCTCATTTAGCAAGCAATGTTGAGCCTCATTTACTCACCTGGAATTGTGATAGGTACTGAGAAACAAAGATGAAAAATTCCCAGGCTTTGAGTTTAAGAAACTTATATTCTGTCTGAGGGGAGGAAAAAGGTGTTCGGTCAATGGAGGACTGTAACAGAAATCTGAAAATCTATATGCAGTGTAGTAGAGAAGGTTTATCCTGGTAGGAATTCAGAAATGAGCAAGGGGATGGAGAAGTCTTTATTTCAGGGATAGTATTTTGAATTCTGTATTTACAGAAGAATAGAATCTTCTCTCATTAATTTTCTATCATTATGGAAATAAAAACAAATCATTCTAAAAATATCTGTGTGGTGTGAATCCAAAAGGAAGTTGGTGCTCTTTCTCCTTCGTGAGTGAGAGTCATGGTTTTATTAAAGTGACAAGGAAAGCCAAAATCTGAGGGTTCAAAGGCATCTAAGCCTTTTGTGGTGGGCTCCCTGGGAGTCCTGTGATGGGGTGGGCTGAGCTGCACGTACGCCAGTCTTGGGTGAAAGAACCCTGATGGGCGTTGCTGCAGGGGTAGCTGGTGAGGAGGGTAGGGATAGGGGTTGCAGGAAGCTGGGGGCATCTTCTTCAGGAGTGGGGGTAGGGCTTTCTTTTTTGAGGCCTGGAGAACTTGGACTATGACAGCCTCTCTTGCTGCTCATTTTGAGCTATCTGTGTGGGCCTCTTTTCCTTTTTCTTCAAATGTAACTCCAGTAACTGTAGTGAATTTTCTAGGCACACTGGTAATTCCCCAACCTGACTGATCACTTGGGAAGCTTTTTAAGCATACAGATTCTTGGGTCGACCACAGACTTAGGATGGAGTCTGGAAATCCATTTTTTTAAACAGTTTTATTGAGATATAATTTACCTATCATAAAATTCACCTCTTTATAGCATACAATGTGGTGGTTTTTAGTATATTCACAAAGTTATGTAACCATTAATACTAATTCTCCAACATTTTCACCACTCCAAAAAGAAAGCCTGTACTTACTACTAATCAATCCTCATTCCTCCTTCCCCCATCCTCTGGCAAACACTGTTTACTTTCTGTCTTTATGGATTTGCCTGTTCTGGATATTTCATATAAATGGAACCATACAATTTGTTGCCCTTTGTAACTGACTTCTTTCATTCAGCATATGTTTTCAAAGTTCATACATATAGCAGGTCTCAGTACTCCATTCACTTTTATTGCTGAGTAATATTTCATTGTATGGTTATGTCACATTTTGTTTATTCATTCATCAGTTGATGGACATATGGGTTTTCACTTTTTGAATAATGCTGCTGAGAACATTTGTGCATAAGTGTTTTGCGTGGACATATGTTTTCTTTTTAGACTGAGAAGTAGAATTGCTGAATCTTATAACTTGTGATGAACTGCCAAACTGTTCTCCAAGGTGACTGCACCAATTGGACATTCCCACCAATAGTATATGAGAATTTCAATTTTCTTACATCTTTGATAACACTTGTTATTGTCTGTACTTTTAGTTTTAGCCATTCCGGAGGTGTGAAATGGCATTGTGGTTCTGACTTGTATGTCCCTAATGACTGATGATGAGCATTTTTCATGTGCTTATTGTCCATATGTCAATCAGAAGATACATATATGTGTGAGTATTTTCTTGGAGAAATGCCTATTCACATCTTTTGGTATTTCAGTGACCTTCTATGTGATCTAACTCCTTTGTGTCACTTCTCTATTCAGTCCTTCCTACACACGGCTACCAGAATTATCTTCCTAAAATACAGATTGGGTAATGTCATACATATGATTAAAAAATATTTCATGATTTATTTCCTAAAAAGAGTCTAAACTTCTAGTGGGACTTCTCAGTCTCCTCACAATCTGCTAGATACTGACTTCTGCCTGCTCTTCTCCTGCCAATTCTTAAAAGCAGTCTAAGTCTCAGCCACCTAGACTCTTATCCCCAATATTTCATGCAGCTCTTCGTTAGTGCTGTCCCTATTTTTTTATTTTTTATTTTTTATTTCTGTCAAACCTATAGCAGCCTTAGTTATGCAATGAGCCATGCTACATTTTTCCATCTGCTTTAGTGGAATAATACGAAAAGCAATCAAAGATAGCCTCTTCAAATAATTTATATTTATTGTACACTATTTAAAATGACAAATGTTTATATGATATAAAATTATTGAATCTATGTAAATAAAAATTCCTGAGTAATGCACAACATTCATGCATCATATATAAATTTCTTTGAATTTAGGAAATCTTAACCTCTATGGGGGGGTCTGCCACTGTCCATAAGTGGCATTGTAAGACAACTTTCTTTTTCTCTGGCAGCTGCCTGGGGCATCACTGTTGTTGGATTCAATATGAAGGCTTTCATTAGAGCTTCTGGTCAGAGACTTAACCATCAGCATTGCACCCCTCCAGCTGGAGCAAGTGTTATTGAGCTATGAAGATAGCATACAGTTTAGAGAACTCACATATTTTGTTCAAATATATGATTAGTACATATGTTAACTCTGTTGCCTCCACTCAACTGGTGGTGGGTTTTACTATATGTAAGTCAGGCAACCCAATGTGTTGATCCTAGATGCAATTTATACATCTGGCTCTGAAATCCCATGCACCAGTTTTGTGCATATGTGCATTAAGCAACCCTGCCATGTTGCTTCTGAAATGTGACATCCTTCACTGGACACAGGCAGCTTCCATGAGTTTGTACTGATAAAGTGCTCTGTCAAGAACTGGGACTTAGAGTCTTAATTCATACTTACAAACATCCTAAATGCCTTTTCCTTGTCTACTTGTTTAATACATACTCATGTGTATCTCACATACTTGAAACCTAAATATTGCAAGTCCTCTAGCTTTCTTTCTTTTAATATATAAGTAAAATTGCTTGGATGCCCATCCCACATATCTAGGAAGTCTGGACCCTTTCTCAAACCACTTTTCCTCAGTGTATTTGGAAAAGTTGGAATGTGGCAGACTGTTAGTGTTTACCAATAACCGTGTCCTCTCCTTGGTGGAGAATTTTCCTTCTTCGGCTTGTTCAATAAGTAGATCTTCATTATGTGACTTGCTTTGGTCCATGAGATGTAAGAATAAATGGTCTGTGTCACTTCCTGTTGCTTTGCCTGACTCTTTTCTCTCTGCCAAGCAAATACTATTGATGTTCTAAATAGTAATTGCTCTGCCTGATGGCCCCAGCATGAAGATTATGACAATGTGAAGAAGAGCACTTATCAGCCAATCTGCAGTGAACTCTAACATGGGAGAAAAGTAGACGTTTGCTCATTTATGCCACTGATACGTTGGGGTTTGTTATCATAGCTCGTCCTAGGAGCAAAAATGACACTTGGCATTTGGCAAGTGTTCATTAAATGCTTGATGAATGAATGAAGTTGAACAAGACATTTTCCAGGGGTCTGAAACTGATACACTCATACTCTCTGCTTTCCCATCTTCAGTGTGGGCCTGGGCTAGTGAGTTTGTAGCACAGGATGGAAATGTACAACTGTCTTGGAGCAACAATTGTTCTAAAAGACATTTGAAGGAAAAAACATTTTTTAATTAAAACAGATGTGTATATTATATCATAGAATACAGATGTCACAGGAATTTTAAAAGGAAAATACAAGCCTTCAAATAAAATAGGTTACTGCTTCAAGATATGTTCCAGAGTCCTCTTGGAAATATTTGAGAAGCCTTGATAATCTCTGAGTCTATTTTTTTCCTCTGTGAAATGTAGTGTTTGGACAAGAGTAGAAATGCCAAGGTCTCTTTAGGAGGAGCCACATGGGCTAAGCAGCAGCTTTGGGCTTCAGTGCTCACTTTGGTACTAAAGCATAGGACTCTGTCATGTCGCTTAATCTGTCACTTAATCTGTTAGAACCTCAGACTCAGTAAAATACGTACTCACACATCTGCTATCTGTCCCACTGTTTGTATTTTTTTGAGGAATAATATATGAAAGTACTTTGAAAATTATTAAGCTCTATTATTTAAAATGAAAAGGGATATGAAATTCTTGCATTCTTTTCAAATTCGAAGATTTAATTTTTATTAATAATTCCACAGGGTGGCAGTATTTCCCTTGCATTCAACTATAATTTTATAGTTTGTATATAATCTCATAGAAAAGAATTTAATCAACATCTTATTCTCTCCCAACCTGACCTTTCCCCTTTGCTATCCCATGTACTCCATATTCCCAAAACAATTCTGAGAGTTGCCATTTGTCTAAAAAGATTTAATGACATAAATGACACAGTCACCCTAAGACAGCAGTTTATCAAGAACTTATGTTTCATTTGGGAAGAGGTGTTAGGTAGCTGAATTTTGCTCAGATGTACTTTGATGTAGGTATTTAAAATCAGTAAAAATACCACCTACAAAAATCTTGCCGTTGGCTTTTTTTGTGAATGTTTTCATGATTATTTTTTTAAATAAACTCGTGAATATTTTTGAGTGATAATGCCACTGATTTTTGTTTTATCCTATGTATTGTAAGATCATAAGGTTGCCACGCAGCCTCCTTTTATGTCTATGACATGTTTGAGAAACATTTTATAATGGTTTCATATCTGTTTACCTTGTGTCAGAGTTTCTTAGAGAATTAATTCCACGGATGATTTAAATAAGAAAAGTACACTTGTAAATCTTGACAAGTCATTCCTTGCTGACTTCTGTGGATATTAAACTTCAATATAAGTGATGAGTTAGGTCTACCAGAGTAACCTTGTCCTGTCGATGGGAAAAAATAAAAATTCCTCAGCAACATAATGGATTGCTAGTTTTCACTTGTAAGATGACCATCAATGCAATTTTTAAACTGCCATAATCATTACATTCTATGCAAGAGACAGTAGCTGGTTTGAAAAATCACTGTTAAAAAATTGTTTATAAAACTTGATGTAGATAGAGAACTCTTTATTTTTAAAATGGTTGACATTGATAGGAAATTTTAATTGTTTTGTTGCAAATAAACCTTTGCTGATTTAAGGGGAGAAAAAAGAATAAGCTTAAAAAAATAGATGGTTAAACTTGAATTGATATGTTAATGAAAATTCCCTCTTTGTCTCCTAAGGTCATATTTATGCACCACATGCCCTCTTTTCTAAGGTACTAGAATAATGATAGTAGGCACTGTGTGCATGAGCATTTAAAAACATTTTTGATGATCTATAGCTTTTTACTGATTCTCAAAGGGGCTTATGACCCACATAAAGCAAAAATCCCCTGGTATTTCATCATCATTAATCATATTTTTGAAGTAGATATAAAAATTGTTTTTGAAGTTTTATCATATCAAATGTCAATCCTCATTTGTATAGGGGAAAATGGAGGACCAATATATCTTAGTTTCAGGAAAGGATTTTACAAAGATCTCACAATTTACTTCTCCACAAGTTAAAATGCAACTGGCTGGCTTATAGATTAGTTACGTGGATTCATCATAACTGGAACAACTGATACTAAAGTGCTCTGAGTAATAAATGAGTAAGAACATGAGGGTGGGTGCAAGTGGCATTTTACAAGTCATTTTATTTTAGGCCCTTTTCTGCTAAATGTTTCTGTCAGTAATTTAGGAAACATGCTTATCAGATTGGCTGGTAAGAAAAAGCTGGGAGAGATAGTTGCTATTTTGTTTGCAATAAGCAGAATTCAAAATATTAGGTCCCAAATACAGGAATAGAACAGTAAGAAATTGATAAAACTCAAATCTTGTATCTGCCCTAGTAAGTTATTTTAAAACAGAATTAGAGAAATTTGCCTAGAGAACAATTCAGAGTGAAAAGATTTGGGGGTTTCAATTTCTTTTGATTTTAGGGAGAAAGCATGGTTTGGGCAGAGATTGGTCAGAATTTGCCGAAAAATCAGTGGTCTTATTTTTGGAACATAGGAGCTTACACAAAGTTACTGTCATCGTGTTCTTGTCTTGAAACACAGGTCTGAACAAAGCTGTCGTGAAAACAATTTGAGCTCATTTTAGGCATATACTTGTTTTGCAAGTCAGTATACAGTTTGTAAATAGACTAGAAGGACCGGAAGAGATGTAAAAGAATACTCATTAAGAGTTGTTACTGAACACCTTCTGTGGCAGCTCCTGTGTTAAATCCTTTAAATGGGTTATCTAATTGAGTTCCCTCACAACAACCCTTTAAGGTAGGTAGTACTATGATCCCTGTTACAGAAATGAGAAAGTGACTTTCTTATTACTCTTTACAAACAGTAAGTGGAATAGAGTTCAAATCTAGATCTTGAGTCCACGCATTGAATTGCTAGAATATGCTGCCTTCCCAGAGAAGATGGAGCCAACCTAGAAGAGCATCCACAGAGAGTGGTCACTACTGTTAAGTGCTGCAGGCAGGTAAAGGAAGAAGAATGAATCAGACAGGAGATCATGTCATTTAAAGTTGTTTTCAGTGAGATGTTAAGGGAAGATGCCAAATTGTAGTGCCCTCAAGAATGAATAGGGAAGTGTGGGTATTCAGTGAGGACAGGGCTAGTTGGCGGAAAGATAAAAGAGATGGTGGTAGGACAGACACTTCAGAAAAACTGGAAAAGGATGGATTTGGGAGGCTTAAGGGTTGGGCTAGAAGGAGACTCCGTTACAGTGAAGAGGTCGTACAACCAAACACAATCAAGAACTAGACAACCTGTACTTTCCCTTTATTTTTGTTTCTTGGCAACTTTCAAGTTTTTAAAATACATTAAAATGCTTATAGTTTTACTGTTGATTCATTGAAAAATAATTTACAATTAAAAGATTAATGTGTTGGATATTTCCAAATTAAATCAGGTAGAGCCATGTGAAATCTAAAGAAATGTGGTTTATCTTCCAAAATGATTTGCTGGAGAAAGATGACATGTTCAGACCCATCACAATCACCATCAGTGGCCTAATTCATGGTTGTTTCTCCCCACTTTCTCTGTTAACAGAATCCTGGTTTGTTTTGGTAGCAAGTGGGTGAATCATTATTGCTCCAATCAGTTTACAGAACTCTCAGTTCTTTGGGTAGCAGTTGGTCTAAAGATGTCTGTGTCACCTAGTTCTGGCTAATGAGATACAGGGAGTCTTTGGGTGAGGCTCCCAGAAAAGCTTTCACCTTTCTCATGGAAAGGGACAGAGGCTCTTCAGTCTTTTGCATGTGGAGTGTCCAGACATGATGCCTAGAGGTCACCCTTTGAACATGAGGTGAAAACAAAGTCAGTGTGTGAAGGATGGCAAAGCAGACTTTTAGAAAACACTTGGTATGGTCCCAGTTCTGGGTTGCCTGGCCTTGCACCTCTTGTTATGTGAGAGAGAGACCTGTATTTGTTGAAGTCACTGTTAGATTTCTGTTGCTAGCAAAATCCTTTTTCAGCTGTTTCTTATACACGTGTAGTTAATGGCTATGGTAATTTTAAGATAGTCTCCCTAATTGTTCCTCTCTCATTTTTACTGTTTATAATGTCTCATTAGAAGAGTTTAAAACAATCTGGCTTATTAATTTCAGAAACAATTTAATCTTTAAATATTACTTTTGAGTTTTCTCTCTCTAATTCTGGTTTCTAGTTTCTTTCCAGTAATTAGAGCAATGCCTATGTGAGGTTCACATTAGCTGTATGTCTGTAACATCAAAAGATATTTCTGCTATGGAAGAAACCAAAGCATAAAGCCATCACAGACGGTTTTCACATCAGAATTAGATTGGTTCAAGGGAATGTTTTTTGAACCACCAGGTCCACCTTCTAGATGATCTTAATTAAGGAGTGATTTCATGCCAAAATGTTTATTACTATAAAACTGCTAAAATGCTCATCTCCTAGGCTAGTTGGGTAGTTACGGGGTTAAGTGAAAAATAATGCTGAATGCTCATCAAAGTTACTGGGAGGAATATGTTTATTCTGCATTCTTTGCATCTAAAAGTTGGACACTCTTGAAGTATGGCTATGAGGGAAGTTACCACTTAATACTCCAGCATTATATGACTTAAATAGTCCACAAAGATTGGGGACATGTGAGATTTTTTAGTGGGCTTTAATGTATGACAAATGAAGAAGGGGAATCTGGTTAGAAGCATTTGCTTTATGTAATGAGTGTAATACTAATACAGGTGTTTTATTTATATAGTATGATAGCTTTATGTTCATATGATGAAGCAATGAAATTTCTGTAGTCAATTCTGGGAATGCTATGGAGAGAAAAATTAACCTGCCAGTTTAATAACAGCAACAGTCTAGACACTACTATAAAATTGTTTAAATGACAGTAGAAAAATCAACAAAGTTATTAGAGCAATTAAATAAAAATTTATTAAACACATGAATAAAAATCTCTGCATGTGACAGAGAAAGTAAAAGCCGTAGTAGAAAAGTATATCCAGTTATGCAGAGATGGAGCATTTTAATATGCTGATCTTGTTCAATCTCTTCAGTCATGGCATAATTAGCTACCAAAAGATCTGATCACTTCAAATCAGGTGGTCAAATCTTTTGGCTTTGCTGTAGATTATCATCACATTGAATAAATTATTAATAATTCAGTCTTGATGCTTTGAGTCAAGTTTATTAAGAACAATATAACTTTCAGGTTTTCTCTAAAAGCTGTATGAAAAGAAGAGCTCTGTTACTGTATTTAGTTTTAAATAGAAGTATAAATGCCTGGTAATGCCATTGGCTGTTGCTCAAGAAAATCTTCAGTCTTTGAGATGCTCCCCATTTTGACATATGCATATCATCATGAATGACTAATGTAAATTATTTTCACATATATTACATTAACAAATATGACTTCTTAAATATGGCTAGAGAACTGGTAATTCTGTTCTCTGCTTTTTCAAGTCATGAAGTCCACTTGTTTTTACAGTGCTCACTTGCGAATTTGATAAATAATACGGATGCCCTATGAGAACATACTATGTTATCACTCTACTCACTGAAGTAAAAGATTTGTTTTTATTCACTGTTTCTTGCTTTAAACATATTCACTCATACATTGTGCTCTTTGTTATGTATCTAGAACATACCCTTTGTCATTCACAGCTTGAGCATTATCTCCTGTATCACAAACCCTTTCCTGGTAATTCTAACCCACACTGATACAACCATCTCCATCTTTCAGTCTTCTTCAACTATGTACAAACCACAAATCTATTACAGTTTTCTTTCTTGTGAACCAATCACTCCTCAAAATACATCTTAACATAGCTTACCAGTCATCAGACATTGAAAATGGCATTGCAGATGAAGCCTATTTACAGTCCTTGAATATTTTCTTCATGTAGCAGTATTTTATCATATAGTTTTAAAATTATTTTTATGATTTAGTTAAGTTTTGTTTCATTCACTGATTGCTTTGTGTGAATTTTGTCTAATCATCAGTGGTCCATTCACTGTGGTAATCAGGTTTTAAATTTCGTTTGTCTATCTCAGTTCACGACAGGACTGGATACATAACAAGCTGTCAATAATACCTGTATATTGACTGGATTAATCCAGAGTATTTCACATATATGCATTAATCTTCTCAGACTACTGTAACAAAACGCCATTGGCTAGGTGGCTTAAATGACAGAAATTTATTTTCTCACAGTTCTGGAAGCCAGAAGTCCCCAATCAGGGGCCCAGCAGGTTTGGTTTCTTGTGAACAGTCTTCCTGGCTTATAGTTGGCTGCCCTCTTGCTGTGTCCCCACACGGCCTCTCCTCTTGCCTGCACGGAGAGAGAGATCTCTGGTGTCTCCCTTCTTATAAGGGTGCCAGTCCTGTTGGATTCGGTCCCTATCCTTCTGATCTCCTTTAACCTTAATTACTGTCCTAAAGGCCCCATCTCCAGAGGCACTTTGGGGGTTAGAATGTCAACATATGAATTTGAGAGAAATATAGTATGTAACAATGAGATATTAAATTATTAGTAAGTCTTTTAAGAAAAGAACTATTGAATTTTGCATTGCCCATGTTTTTTTCTATTATATTTCTTCAACCTGGCTTGATCTAAGCCTCCATTTCGCTTACATCTTTCTGTAATCATGGAAATTTTCCCTTCTAATATTTTCTGCTCTGTGTGGTTTGGTAGCTATTAAGTTTATACTTAAAATTCTTAGCTGGAACTGATCAAGGCTCTTCTCATTTTTATCTAAAAGATGCCCTCTGGAGGCTTGTCAGAGAGTGAGTCCAAGGCTGAGCTGTATCACTCCTGTGGTTCCCCTTTTCTGTGCACCTCAGACTCACTTTTGAGAGGACCTGTGCATCACACCCTTCTACCGAACAACTCAAGGACTTTGACTGATTGTTTCATAGGATTCGAAGCATATGGACATGGTCTGAAGTCTGATTATTAATGAGAACAAATGAGGCTAGGCTTTTATGTATAAAGGTATGAGCTCGTTGACTTGTATTCTCTCAAGTAATTGTCTTAGGCTGAGGAGCTCATTTTTGACTAAAAGGGTTAGACAAATTTACATGTACAGATGTACAGAGAGGTTGATAGCTTATGTATCCTATCTCACATTTCAGCTTACTATTTGCTGTAAAAATAGCAGTCACCAAGAGTAATGTTTTCTACCTTGAAAGACACTCACACACACATTCACACACATGAATGCATGCTCAGGCACCCCTCCACACCCCCCACCTGAGCCAGATGTTGATTCATTACCCTAATCACCCTGACACATTTGATATTTTCTGGTCCTGCAAACTCTAGCCTCCTTAAGAAAAAGTATTTTATATCTATTGTAGAAAAACATTATTATCTCTAAATCTCCTTCCTGTTTTCATCATTGTTAAGTGAGCCACATATTTGTAGTCATCATTATTATTTTTAATCAAAACCCTCAAAGCTCTTTCCTGAATTTGTTGGATGGCTTTGGTTTGGATTTTTCCTAGGAGTTATTTTAGCTTTAACTCTGGGCATAGCACATTTAGCTATGTAAGTCTCCTATTATTTTAATGCAGTATTGTTACAGAGGAACTGGGCTTTTGTCCACCTGTCTTCTCAAATTAGCATAGAACTTCCTTCATACCCTAGTAACCATTCATTTCCTAATTTTCATTAGCCAAATTTCATTATTTTTGCCATTAGCATGAAGTGCTACTTACATTTTGTATTTAAGATTTGTGCATTCCTTTAATCAAATGAGATAAAAATCTTGGAAATAAAAATATTCTGTGTAAGTCCTGTGTTATGTATTATTTTCTTTATAGATTTCATTGTTTTCTTCCTTAATAGTTTATTCAGTTGTTTCTGTGCAGTTTCCAAAAGCTTGTAAAGACTCTTACATAGGTTAGATTTTAACTGGTTTTCCTCCTTATGATACATGTGACGTATATAACCAGCCCCTGTTTCTGTAGTTTGGGGAGGATGGAATCCTCTCCAAGATGCCTGTTTTGCAGGGAAGGCTTATATCTTCACAGTCATTCTTGACTGCTTTCCTGCTTCCGTTCTGCTTAGGAATGCACACTTTTGTGACCATACTTATGTTGCCCTGTCAATGTACCCAAGGAATTCAGTTTCAAATAAATTTTCAATAGTGAACTACCCTGTCTCCAAACTAGAAATTTGTCTGTGAATATAGAAGGTTATATTGAAGGTTGGGGAGGCTGATAAGAATATTACAGAAGGGCAAACAATTTCAAGTTAAGTATTAAAATGCTTGCCTTTCCTGCTCTTTGGTGGTCTCATGACCAGTGTGTTTTGATTATTCACGTCACTTGATAAAGTTTAGAAGCAAGATCTCTCTGCTCTTTCTCCATCTTATCTCTCCTCTTCCTCCTAAATCTTCACATCTTTTTCTCCCATCCTCTCCTTCTTTGACTGCACTGAAGTCTTCTATTGTATGGTGCAAAGCAGCTGTCTCTCATCAATATATCCAAACTCAGATATTTTCTGCCATTGTGTTTTGCAGTTTATCAAAGTGCTTAACCAGAACAGAACCCGCTCTTTCAAAGAGATGGTTGGTTGAACAAAAAGATTTTTTGTTTTATTTTGTTTTGCTTTCACCATTAGAACAGAATATCAAAATGCCGAAGAGTTCGTAATAATTAAACCATGTTTGTACAACTTTATGCACCAGTAGCCTCTGAGGTAGTAACAGATGGGGCATGAGAGAATCTGATTTGGGTGAATTGCTAGGGAAAATTAGAGATTAATGTGTTAGGTTCATAATTTATGTTCATGTGCTGGAAATAAAAACTGCTAAGTAATTAAACTCCAAGAAGGATAGATTCAAATAATATATGAATAATAATTAGAATTTTAATTTTAAATAGACTACACTACCCAATAGATTTTGCTGTCCAATATAATTTTAGAACTTCTGACTTTATAAAAAATAAACCCATTTTAACCAGAACTTTCAAATTTATAGAACTATTTAAAATAATGCATTAGTTTTGAGGTTTAAAATCCTGCAGTTTCCTCTCTGGCTTTAATTGCAGTGCTGGAAAGCAGGATTCTTACTCCTTGATGTTTGTTCACTTTACTTTAACTTACCTAACAAATAACACTATGGCCAAATCTATGCTAAACAAATAGGTATTTATTGCTCACTAAACCAATCCTTGTCAGTTTTTCTTACCATAGCACAGATTAGTTTATCCCACCTAGTGAGATGTTTGTATCCTTATTTTAAATTAATGCCAATGAATAACTGGCAATGGCCAGCTACAATCTGGACAGATAATTCATTCCTACCTGTTCCCCATCCCATTTCCCTGCCTTTTACCTTTAATCTGTCACAGCATAGCCAACTGACTATTATAAGGTAGATGAGACCTGGAAAAGTTAACTAACCTTCCAGGCATGAACAATGTGTTATATATTGCACTCTGAGGCCAGTCCTGTGGAACAGAAAGTGAATTGGAAATCTATAAACATTTTCCAGTCCATTTGGAAAAAAAAAACCAAAACACTTGATTCCTTAGGATTGGCTACATAGACAGTTATGTCATCTGCAAATAAATACAGTTCGTTTCTTTCCTTTAGGTTTTTGCCTGTGCACTACGTTGAAGAGATTGTATAGAACTGGTGTTGATTCTTCTTTAAACATTTGGTACAATTGTCCAGGAAAATCACCTGGACCTTAAGATTTCTTTTTGGTGGGTTTTAAAATTATATATTCAATATCCTTAAGAATTACAGGGATATTCAAATTATCAATTTCATTTTATGAGTTGTAGCAATTTGTATTCTTTTGAGGATACTCCATTTCATTTTAGTTGTCAAATTTATGTATGTTTCGTTGTTTACAGCATCCCTTTATACATTTGATGGCTGTAGTGATATCCCTCATTTCTTTCTTCCTTCTTTTTTCTCTCCCCTTCCTTCCTCCCTCCCCCCTTTCTTTCTTTCTTTCTGGTATCTTGTGCTTTTGTCAGTCTTCTAGAGGTTTGCCAAGTTTATTGATCTTTTCAATGAAGCTCTTTGTTTCATTGGTTCTTGTTTAATGTTTTTCTGTTTTCAATTTCATTGATTTGCATTCTTTATTATTTCCTTCCTTCACTTTCCTTTGGGTTTACTGTATTCTTTTTCTAATTTCTTGAAGTGGAATTTAGATTCTTGATTTGCACCTATGCATTCAGCACTGTAAGTTTTCCTCTCAACACTCCTGTAGCTATGTCCCACACATTTTGATATGTTGTATTTTAATTTTCATTCATTTCCATTTATTTATTTCCTTTGGGATTTCCTCTTTAGCCCATAGATTATTTAGATGTACATTGTTTAATTTCTATTTATTTGAATATTTTCCTATTACCTGTCAATTATTGACTTCTAGTTTGATTCTATTGAGGTCAGAGGATGTATTCTGTATGATTTAATTCTTCTAAAATGGTGAGTGTCTTATGGTCTAGGATATGGTTTATCTTGGTATATATTCTCTGCACACATGAAAATGTTGCACATTCTACTATTGTTGGGGGTTATCTTCTATAACTGTTGAGTAGATTCAGTTGGTTGATAGTGTTGTTGAGTTATTCCTTGCTGATTTTCTGTCTAGTAGTTCTATGAATCATTGAGAGAGAGGTGTTGAAACCTCAAACTATAATTCTGGACTTGTCTATTTCTCCTTTCAAGTCTGTCAGTTTTTCTTTCACATATTTTGCAGCTCTTTTTTTTGTTACATACACATTTAGAATTGCTTTGTCTTCTTGGAAGATTAAATATTAAAATCATATAATTTCCCTATCCCTAGTAATTTACTTTGAACTGAAGACTTGACTTTATGTGATATTAATATAACCAATTGTGCTTTCTTTTGGTAAATATTTGCATGGTATGTCTTTTTCTATACTTTAACTTTCCACCTGCCTATGTAATTTTAGGTGGGTTTCTTCTAGGCAGCACAGAGTTGGTTAATTAAGAAAATCCATTCTGCCAGTATCTGTATTTTAATTGGTTTCACTTTCAATCATGTCCTCCCACCTCACTTACTCCTAGTTTTTCTCTCCAGCTTCAATTTCTGTGCATCCCTTATAAGCTTATCTTTCTTTATCTAGCTATTAAATGTTAGGATGCTTTTAGACTTGGTTTTATAACCCTTTTGTTCTCAATATTGTTTTTCTTTGTGACTCATATATATCCTTGTCTCAATTACAATTTACACTTAGATGATTAATAAACATTTTTCTAATTCAGTCAGGTCTCTGGTTTGAGTGAAGCCAATGACTCCCAGCTCTCTAGCTGATGTCTCCTATTGTATCTCAACAGCACTCCAAGCCCAACATGCCAAAACCAGACTGATTATCTTCTCTTTCAACCTTTCCTAGATTTCTCAACACAATGAATGGTACCACTAGATACTGAGTTATATTTGCCAGAGGCCTAGGAGCCATTACTGACTCCTTTTCACCTTTACCTCCCATATCCAATTAAACAGCAAGTCTTGTGGCTTTTCCCTCCTTAATCCACTCACTTCCTTCCATTTGTACCTCTAGGTTTTTATCATCTTCTGCCTGGGTTAATGCAGTAGTTTCCTAAATGGACTTTCTGCCTCTAATTTTATTGTGCTTGAATATATTTTTTTACTCTTTAAGCAGCAAGATGCTTTCAAAATAAAATTTGGTCATATCACTTCCCTGCTTTAAATATTTCAATTTTTTTTATTATTCTGTGGCATATATTAAAATCCTTAAGATGACTTAACAGTGCCTGTCATGTAGTTTACATTCAATAAATATTTATAGAAGAATGAATAGATGAACTTATGTAGTTTATAGTGTTTGCCAGTAAAATAGTATTGCTACACACATGTAACTATGTATTCTTGTATTTCTGATGGATATATTTCTAGAAGTGAGACTGCTGGTATAGTTTGCTTTTCATCTATTAAATGTCAAGGTTAATAGAGCACTTGCTGTAGTGCCTTTTAGCCATCAAGAGAAAAAGAGGAATCTGATCTAGGAAGACCAGTGATGATTTATTACAGGAGCCATCTCATACCTTCTAGCCAATGGAAGGGAGTTGTATCCTAGAGAATTCCTTTAATGACTTAAGGATTTTTTTTTTTTTTTTACAATTTTGTGCCAAATGACTTCAGGTAAAATGTTTTGTAAGACAGAGCAAGGAAGAAATGAGTCAAATTTTCATATTCTAAACAAATATGACTTACTCCTATTTTTATTTTGCTTATATGTTTTTCTTACTGACTTTATATGGAAATTAAATTAAATTAAAGGAAAAGAATGATTTGAAATGATGTGGTCACATTAGAAGGGCTAAGAAAAATCATGTAAAAATTATAATTTTCATGAAATAAAGGATTTGTTTGCTAGTGTAGTTAATACAGGCTAGAATTTTGATGTAGGCAGGTAGTGTTTTCCATGTTGGGTTTTTCTGTCTGTGCCTCTCCTGCTGCATTCCCGTGAGGGGGGGTGGTGTGTCTTGGTGTTTGTGAAGTAGGCGGAAGACAGCACAAAAGTACTAGGTGCCTGAAAGGGGAATTAGAGGCATGGGGTTACTACAGCTCTGACCTTACTAGTTATGTGAGCTTGGGCAAGCCTGTCAGTCTCTGTGATACTTAGTTTCCCCATCTGAAAATAATGCTAACTACTGATTTACATGCAAACAAAATTGGATGTGATCACCTGTTTTACCATTTATTAATGTCTTTATTTTTAATATGTATTTATTGTTTGAGCTGATACTAAAACGTTTTTATTGTTGATTTTAATAATGAATTTACATACCAGAAAAATAAAAAATGTAATACAGGAACATTAATGGCTTTAAAAACCTTTTTTCAGCAGCTTTTCAGCCTGCAAAATGACTCATAATGGGCTTTAGACCCTGAGAGTTACCATGAAATTCTGAGAGTTTATTATGCTTTTGGAAATGTCCGTGTATTCATGATGTAGTCAGTGAAATTCATAAGTAGCTCTACAGATTTCTGCTGTTTCCTTCTTACTCTAGTCTGGTTTTGTTCATATTGAAGTGTGTAGATTAAGCAGCTTTATATTTATTTTCACTTTCCTATTAATTTTTCATCAGCTACTTTGTGTCTGCTTAAGCAAAACATTGATTTAATTGCTCTGTTTTTCATTTCTTCTTGTTCTAGGCAATGGACCTCACCATGACCGTTGCTGTACTTATAATGAAAACAACTTGGTGGATGGCGTTTATTGTCTCCCAATAGGACACTGGATTGAGGCCACTGGGCACACCAATGAGATGCAGCACACAACAGACTTCTATTTTAATATTGCAGGCCACCAAGCCATCCATTATTCAAGGTAAAAATAGTGCCATGTTTATAAGCACAGAAGTAGGACAAGAGGTAGCATCAGGACAATGGAAATATTTACTGTGTTCAAACTGCAGTGTCTCTCTTTGGAGGGCTCTGTAGGCCTGTAGAACTTTGAGGAGATAAATTTCAGTGAATCACCATATGAGCATTTTTGGTTCTAGATGTGAAGAGTTCTTTTACAGAATTATTTTATTAAACACATACTCTGGCAGCAGTGTATTTTGACCAGACAGTAGATAACCAGTCTTTATACTTTCATAGTGGATTACAAATAAAAGCTGGGCTAAAATATCCTAGGCTCACAGTTGTAACGTTTATGCTACTGACCAACAGGGAAGTCTGCCTGCTCCCTCTACTGCTGTATTTCCCCCAATTTAGTCTTTCCACAGGCAACCACTTTCACATCTTTAGCTGATTATTTGCTTACTACCTTCAGGTAAATGATAAATAGTATGATCATATTGCTATCTATTGGTTTTAGTTTTAGGTATTATCTCTTTATTTCACACCATAAATGTAAAGATTTAGCTTTTTTTTCTTGGCTTCCCTCCACAAACCTCAGTTTCATCCCTTCTATTGTTCAGTCCTCCCAAAATACTTATACAGTAACTTTGATGAGATCGGTATCCACACATTTATTTGTATGCCTTTGTAAATGCCATTTAGTACTCCTAACTGTTCACAAATGTCTAAATGTCTTTTGAAGAATGTATACTCTTGAAATGTACTTTCAATAGTATCAGGGTTACTATTGAAAAGTCAAAGCCATTATGGTTCCTAGTCCTTTAAATTTGAATTGGAGAAGCCTTTAGAATCTTTCCATTTCCCATATTATGAAATTTTATGATGGTATGTCTTGTGGTGGGTCTATTTTTATCAATTTTTATTAAATTCTCAATGAATAGACTTTTTATCTTCAAATTCAGGTGCTTCTTTGAAAGTTAATTTCTGGAATTATTTCTTTGTTGATTTATTTTCCTTTCTTTCTTGAAGTCCTGTTATCCAGATATTGGAACTCTGGCCTGAGTCTTTTATATTCTGTATAACTTTGGTTGTTTGTTTGTTTTTCTTTCTAACAGATTTAATTAACTTGCTTTGTCCCCCCCAATGCTACTTAGTTTTTTTATTTCTGCTATCATTCTTTATTATCTGGGAGCTCTTTAATTGTCTGAGTGTTTCCCAGTCCAGAGACTTGTTTTATTCTTCCCCAGAATAAACCTCTAATCTTTGTCAGGACTGGGAAGGGAAAATTTCCCAGCTGAGGAGAGTGGGAAAATGAATCTGAGGGCCTGGCTCTTTCTTAAAAAGAATTGCAACCAGTTCTTATCCCTTTTGCCTACATCTAGGAGTGCATGGCAAAACCAGTTTCTCACTCTGTTGGGGATTCTGCAGTGAAATTCCAGTCTGTTTTCAGCTTTCTTCGCTTCTGACCTTAGGACTTAGTTTTTTTCAGAACTGTTATATTATTCAGTAATTAACCAGTTGCTTTCCATCTTCCACAATTTTGTTGTGGCTGTCTTTCCTCCTGTTCACTTCTTGTGGCTTTATATGTTTCATTTTTCTTCAAAATCTCTATTCTTGTTTTAAAGGGATTTGGTGAAAGGGTCAAATTAGATGTATGGAATAAGTTTGTCTGCAATGAAATGAAAGTGAAATAAAATAATAAAATTTGGGAAATAGTAGTCAATAAATATTAAGTCCATTCTTTATTTCTTGCATTTAACTTGTGTTCTGTTCCTCTGGCCTAGATAAGATTCTACCAGGGTAGAATGAAATAAAAAAAATTAACCGTATTCAGGATATACATAGTGCCAAACTACATTTCCCTCTTCAGTTAAGGTTTTTTTTAATGCAAGAGAATGAACATTTGCATTAAAAACATAGATAACTAATTTAATAAGACTTTAGCAGAAAGGGACTATAATTTCTGTATCTTGAAAAGGCTTATTGCCAAATAAACACATTTCAAGAGGTATAAATTAGACTCTATGAACATTATACTTTACACTTCTTAAAAGATGTTAGAATTTAGAAAAATGTACTGTTTAAAAGCATGCCTATTCTTTGTAGCTTCTTTGACTTATAAAGAAAATATATACAATACACTATTTTCAAAAATCAAAATCATTTTAAATACTGTAGAACAATAATTTTTCACATTTAAAAATACTTTTGTACCTAGCACATTTTCCAAAATGAGTGTAATTAATTACTTCAGAGAGAGAGTGAGGAGCTTGGGTGCCAGCCCAGTTCTCATTTACTGCTGGGTAACCTTGGGACAATCCTGTAATAGTTCTAAGTTTCAGTTTCCTGATTTGCAAAATGAGCTGGTTGAACTAGATAACCTACTAAAGGCAGTTCTGGAAATAATCAAGGATTACAGTTAATTAAAAAAGCTAAGGCTTATGAGACATTTTGCCAATGTTATATTGGCCTAACAGTGAGCACTCTCCATGGCAGCTTCTCTGCCTTCAAATCCGGGCACCAAACACCTGCAGTTCAGTGCTGCCTCTAGGTGGTGCTTTCCTTCATTTTTATGGTCTGGAGCGTACATTCAGTTCAACTCTGTGGCAGCTGTATTTGGAAATACACATATTTTATAGCTAGTATACAAAAAATCCTTAGTTAAGTACATATATGCTCTTTATATAATGACATTTTTTATGTTGCTCATTTTATAATCAAATTTTGACAAGAAATCTCTTTTGAAAAATGTAGAGAATAGCCACAAAATTCTGTGTGCAACAGGACCTCAGTAGATTGTCCTACCTCAATAGTTCATAGCTAAGACATCGGTCAAAGGAAGAATTTAATTTCAGTTGGTATTTACATCTGATTGAATGATTTAAAATTTTTCTAAACATTAAAGGCAAGATTATAATTGCTCATCTTAGTAGGACAGGAAAACAGCATAATCTTCTTTGTTGAGTTCTGTAGTGCAATGATTTTTGTTATTAACTAAATTTGTAAGATTCTTCATAGTTCCTTTCCCTGTATAAATAATGCTATTCATATTTTATAAGGTCAGATTAACTGATGGATGTCCTTTTTTATGATCAAGATACCTATTTATATATGAAACATTTAAACATATAAATAAAATAGATTGCATATTTTATTAGAACTCAACAAGAAAGAAGATTGTGCTGTCTTCCTGTCCTATGAGGATGAGCAACTATAATCTTGTCTTTAATGTTTAGGAAAATTACAAATAAGTAAATCAGATATAAGTTTCAATTGCAATTAGGTTCTTCTTTTGGCCAGTGATGTCTTGATTGTGAACTATTAAACTAGGGTAATGTAATGAGGTCTGGTTCAACACAGAATTTTGTGGCTCTTCTCTACTTACTTCAAAGGAGATTTCTTGTCAAAGTTTGATTATAAATATGAGTAATATTTTTATATATATTTCTATTCTACTGTATTGAGAAGATTTATTTTCAACACCGTATCAAAAAATGTTTGTGTTAGGATATTAACATCCTAATGGTAATGTGGACTAATGCAAACATACCCCTTAATTCTTGTTTCTTAGAAGTCATTTAAAACATCTGCTAAAGTTCATGGAAAAATTGGTTTTTGCTCATAGTGTAGCGGGGAATTAGTTTAAGTATAAAAGAAGCAGCTGGATTCTGTGTTGTCTTGTATGTTACTGACAGCATTGCTATTTAAACAACGATTGGAATGCTTTGTTCACTGTTGAGTTAGAACCTTGATTTAAGGAGAAAACTAGCCTATTGGATCTGAGGTTGTGTCTATAGGGATGGTAGCAAGAAAGAGGGCATATTCCACTTTTTATATTTTTTAAGAAAAATTTTAAGAAAATTGGACCCTGTGTCATTATGTGGGTAAAATATAAAAACTTTACCATGAAAATATGGATTTTTATTATAAAAGGGAGCAGAGAAATGAGGAAATAGAGAGGAGGGGAGGGTAGTTTATAAGGTGGGCCCTATTACAGAATGTTTTGACGTTAATGAAAATGATCCCATGGAGTTAAGAAATGTTAATTATAAAGAGGAGAAAGGGGAGAGTTTTAGGAGCAAAATCTGTGTAAGCATGAGCGAATTGAGTACAGAAGTCCATCTGTGATCCTGGGAGAGGTGGACTGTTTGGGCATGGATGCAGGTTGGTCAGTGTAGAATTGAGAGCATGTGGAAGTTTTGTTTTTAATTGCTTCTGTTTTCTCAGTGAAATAGGAAACCAAGTCATCAGATGAGAGTGAGGAAAGAGAGGAATTTTAGGTTTAAATGAGATATGTAGACTGGGTAACTCATGGAATGTAAATGTACTGACTCATGAATTTTAATTTTTACAAGACTCTTCCAATTCCAGTATTACAGTGGCCAAAGAAGAGTTATTTCCTATCAAATGAATACTGAAGACAGAGTATTTTTGACAAGCTAAGGTAGCCTTTTTCTACAGTTTTCTGTGTGACTCTAGCTTGATCAGAAAGATGTCTAAGTAACATGCTAACATGGAGTTGTGGTAGGTTAGGAATAACATACCGTGCTTTTTAGAGCTAGAATTAAATTTATTATGCTTAGCCATTACTGGAGGTCCTCTTCAGGAAGACCAGTGGGTCTGTTTATATTAGAGTCAGTGTATACATCAGGGAACATCCCTATCTTGTTTACAGAGGGTTAGAATAGGTTAATGGAAGCAGGAAGTAGATTTTAGATGGTGTAGAGGATTATATTGGGCAAGTAAAACCATCGTAACCCTTTATAACCCTCAGCTACTTCTAACTATGAGAGGAAGGGAGCCATACATGTATCCTCTCATGTTATAGAGGAACAAAGAGGGAACAAAAGCTGCCAGGTCCTGCTCTGAGTTCATCACAGCTGACTTCATTCCTGGATTCCCTTCCACGGTCCTCTCTGTTCTCCTCATTTTCTTGTACCAGAGCATTCTATGTCAACTTCAGATCAAAGCACGTCTGAATACAAATATATAACAAAAAAAATCCTGCTTATTTTCACTGATCAAATATTAAAGTTTACATAGTTCCCATAATCTAGAGAAGTTGAATTAATTATAAAAAAGACCTGAAACCTTTTTTTCTCTGCCAGCACCTTCATGCCATTGTTTTAAAAGTGATACATTAAACTACAAGTCAAATGTCCTGCATTTGACTTGTAGTTTTACTCATCTGATTATCTTTCCCCACCTTCTAATCTCCAACTATTGTATCAATTGCATATCTTGTTCCCCCTTTTCCTAGATTGCAGACCCTGTTCCAGCACCCCTTTCATCCATAAGATTCTTTTGTTTGACCTGTTTTGTTTTTCAGAGACAATTATTATTAATCTTCTTAATGTAGTCACTGGCATTTCCACTGCTATGCCCTCTTCTCAGACATGTTTATTCTACTTACCATTATGAATAGGCAATTGATTTTAGAGGAAGGCATTTTATGAGAGGATCTTCCAGTATAAACTATGTCATGTTGTTTTTCAATTGCTGTTCCAACTTAATTATACTAGGTGTGATTCCTGCTAGGCTTTATGAAAACTTAATATGTAAAGTTCCACAGATCAAAGAGATATATTTGCATTAAATAAGAAGTCACCAGAGAATTTATTTAAATGGTTACTTCCCCAAGGACTTGAGTTTATTCCTAGACTTTTTTTTGCATCTAGTTTTAGGAGGGAAGAGAAACCGACAGCTAAAATGAATGATCAACTGGGAATGAAAATTAAGCGTCTTAAAAATGATAACTGGTGAGAAGCATGATTAATGTGTTATAAAGATAGTAGGTTTGTACATATTATGAGGAGTTGTTTTGTTGTGCAAAGTGAAGTATATCTACATCTATAAAGCTATTTTTATGTTTAATCATATCCTAGAGAAATTAGGAAAGAAAAACAAAGAAGGAGAGAAGAAAGTAGGAAGAAGGAAGGAACATGGACTTTTTTCTGGATTTAGCCCCTTTTTGTTCAGCTGTTCTGTGACAGTGGCTGGTAGCATGGATTGTTTTTAGTCTCCTTTCCTTCCGAAGTGGGCTCTGTCCCTGGAAAGTGCACTCTGAGGTGTTGTTTCTGATGGTACCAATGGTTTGGAACTTGGCCCTCTTGGGTCTCATGGTCTCACTGCTTGTCGCCATGACGATAAGTTTTTATTACTTCAGATCTTTTCAAAGAAAACAAAGCCCAGGGAAGCAGTGGAAGTTGAAAGCGCCATTCTGGGAGACCCACAGTGCCCTGCTCCGTGGTCCTCAACCAGAGTGATGGCCCCGTCCTGTTGCTGGGGTTTGAGAACTCTTTAATTCAGGATATTCAAATTATGGGTTGTTAATTAAGGCAAGATGGAGTAAAACAGGCCAATAAAAATGTTATCAGAGAAGATGGAAATACTTCTCTGGTGTTGGGGTTGAGGTTGATGTTGGGGTTGTTGTTAATTTATTATAGAAATAGATTTGAAACCAGAACATCAGTTTTTAAAATGGCCATTTTCATGAGATTGTTTAATATTATTCCCTACTTTAAAAAATCAAGTCTAAGAAGCTGAATTTAGAGGTGTCATTTTGATTTTATACCATGTACCCAGTGTTGGGTTGTTAAATTTTTTCAACTGAAATAATGAAATTATATGGTATTTACTTATATCACAAAAGTTGTTCTTCACTTTGTGAAAGGATCGCCTTATATTTAGACGAGCAGACCTTCTTAGGATAGACCTGAGGAGCATGATCTCTCGCTGGCCTGAATGAAGGACACCCGAGGAACATTTCTGCCCTGATCACTGCCACGGTGACTGGGAAAAATTAAGAAAGGGAAAAAAGACCCCTCAAAACTGTGAACAGGAATTAACCAGAGAATTCACATTTTTAAAATGAGTATTGAGAATTCTAAACTCTCAACCTCATGGCCCTGATGATCTACTGTTTGTGGAATGGCATTTATAGACTTTATGTACAAACGTGCCTTTATCTATCAAGGTTTGCCTTACTCTTTGCCACCTTTCCTATTTCTCTGTCATTCTCTGTATTTCCAGTCTACTCCTGTCCTGTCACTGCCCTGCTTTGTTATCCACTCTTTCTCTGTCTCTCTTTTCCTACCTCCTCTTTTCTGTCTCCTACCCTCCGTGTCTTTCCTGTTGCTTTTTTACTATCTTAATGTCCTTCCCTGTTCTCTTCATTTTCTATTTGCTATTTTATTAACTGGCCACAATATGGGATTGCAGTCCATATTTAAACACATGTTTACAACATTTCCTACTTCCTGTTCTGAACATGGTAATCAGGTGATGTTTGTCTATTTTACTCCATTCATTCATTCACTCATTCATTCAGCTATTTTTGGGGCACTTACTTTCTGCCAGAAGCTAGATACTAGAGGTAAAAAGTCAAGTATGATCTGGTGTCTTTCCTTCAGAAGCTAATAGTTCCATGATAGGGACAAATAAAGTATGTATTTGAAAATCTTAATACAATTAAGTTAAATGTTACTGTTTAAGTGGCCTTCATGAAGTAAGGTCTTGAATTTTGGTTGAAATCTTTCTGTGTTTAAAATATGACTATGCTTACAAAAAGTTAATATTTAATTTTCAGGAACAATTTCTATTTTTAACTAATTCAAAATAGAATTTATATCACTAAAGAGAGTGATTTTTCAGTGTTGAGTCGCATGCATTTTAGCCTAAATCAGTACTTCTCAAATTTTTTTCACAAAACACTATTTCTTCAGGCAGTTAATCCACAGTTGGGAAAAATGGAACAGGTTATGATCAAATACATTTGGGAATTGGGAAATGCTGGGTTCAGGAACAATTTTTCCTTATTAAGGTATTGATACACAGTCTTATGAAGGTTTCACATGAGCAACATTATGGTTACAACATTAACCCATACTATCAAGTAACCCCCCATACCCCATTATAGTCACTGTCCATCAGCATAGTAAGATACTGTAGAATCGCTACTTGTCTTCTCCATGTTATATTGCCTTCCCTGTGACCCCCCTACATTATGTGTGCTAATCATGCCCCTTAATTCCCTTCTCCCTTGCTTACCACCCACCCTCCCAACCCCTTCCCTTTGGTAACTGCAGTCCCTTCTTGGAGTCTGTGAGTCTGCTGCTGTTTTGTTCCTTCAGTTTTGTTTTGTTATATTATACAGATGAGTGAAATCATTTGGTACTTGTCTTTCTCCACCTGGCTTATTTCACTATGCATATACCCTTTAGCTCCATCTATGTTGTTGTAAATGGTAGGATTTGTTTTCTTATGGCTGAATAATACTCCATTGTGTATATGTACCACCTTTTCTTGATCCATTCATCTACTGAGGGACACTTAGGTTGCTTCCATATCTTGGCTATTGTAAATAGTGCTGTGATAGGAACAAATTTCATTTTAATAAAGGGAGAGATCATGGCACTTAACATTGTATGAAGGAAAGAAATAAAAGTTTAATTTACTTCATATTCTTGTTTTCTCTTTCTAATAAAAGCTTTTCAATAATTATGCTGTTGAAGTACAGAAAAAGTTCTCTGGGTAAAGTACAACACTGTCTTAAAATTGTGCTTTAGAGTTTTATCATTATTAAAAAAATGAAATTTCATGGAGGGTTGGGGCAGGATGGCTTGGCCAACTCCAGAGTGTGTGATGCATTAAGTAATCCGCACAACACCCCTTCCCCACCCCACCTGACTTGGTAGGTGTGGCAGGCCTGGTTGCCTAAGACTTTTAGGTACCATAAAGAAATCAGTTGGTGGGCATTAACATCTTTTAGACAGACATATACTTAAAAATTTTATGGTGGATTTTGACCCAAGATGTAATAAATTCTAAGAAATTACTTTTATTAACCCTTTTAGTTTGTAAGTCAAGTGACTGATATTCCATCACATCTCCTTTGGGATTCTGAGTTAAGGCCTCTCATGCTGTTTAATCCTTAAGCATCTCCAACTTCATAGTGATGGGGGTTAGAACAGCTACCCCAAAATATGGCAACTTGGGTAATGAATATAATTTACCTGAAGGAATTTGAGAAACAGCATGTGTAGGAAGGACTTTCTGACCTTCCCCAAAAGCAGGTGTTTAAGACCCTCATTGAGTGGTGCCCTGCATACACTTGGAGGAGAGGAGCCCCCTCGTGTCTGAAGATGGAGGGGAGTCCAAATGCACAGGCTCTGCCAAGTGTCTCTCAGTTTATTATCCTCAGTTCATATCCCTTTGTCCTGTCACATTTTCCCACAATTGTCACTCTTTGTCAAACCTGGTATAAAAGGCTCAGGTTTAGGTGCTTCATCAGGCCCTCATTACCTTATGTAGGCTCCTGTGTTATGTATATATATTAATATGAATACATTTGTATGGTTTTCTCTTGTTTATCTTTTGTGAGTCCAGATTGCAGGACCTCAGCCAGGGAACCTGGAAGGATAGTAGGAAAAATAATTTTTCCTCTTTTACAATAGTGTGAACAACTTTTCTGGAATTTGTGTAGGATTAAGTATCTAGGCCTAGAAACAAACACTTCTAAGCACAATAGGAAAGTGGAGGTTAAAAAAAATTTTGTAAAGTCCTCTAATCTATTGGCAAGATTAACAGTTAACATTAAAAATAAAAGCCACTTTTGGATTTTGAATTTATAAAACTGTTATAGCTTTTTACTACTTTAAAAAGCTAAAATGGATTTTTCTACATATTTAGGTCTTTGAAATAGCCTTACAAGGCATGTGGCATAACAGTAGATTTTTATTGCTTAATAATAAATTGAATTTTAATGAAAACAACATAACTTTTGTCTGGAATTCAGTGAACTCTGCCATTACAGAGTAAGACTGAAATAAGACATCTTAGTTATATTTTAAATGAAAAGAAGAGGTATGGCATCTACAGGGGTTTCTGCTTTTAGAAATAAGAAACAACTAGCTCTTTGAAAACATCTGAGTTCTAGTGATTTTATTGAGGAGAAATAATGACTTAAGGAGCAGGAGTCATCTGTTGTGTTGTAAATGGTGAATCCAAACTACAGATCTTCATTAAAAATAAGGCTGTAAATTTAGAAATGCTGTAGAGTTCAGAATAGGTCATTCACTTAATGGAATATATCTGTAAATAAAATGCAAAATAAAGAGAGGGTGGAGTATGATGCATGCTTGGAGAGATGCAGCCAGTATTTATTTCCTAACTGGCTTAAATTACTTCATCTGGTTGACTCGACTAATTTCTTCAACTTATTTAAAGCTGTTTGTCTTGAGCTGCTTTCTTGCTAATGCAAATAGCTTTCTGATAAATCAAAATAGTAAACATAGAGTGCACATAAAGGCAGCTAATATACTGAGAAAAATTAAGAAAATGAAGTTTTATTTCAGACAGTTGAGGAAACAAACACAGTCTTATGATATACTAGGCTGATAGGAACTTGGTATTACCAGTTTAGGACAAAGTAGAAGGGCAGTCCCTAATGATGCATCACTTGAGTGCACGTATGACTGAGTTCAGCAGACTCTGGGGACAGATACTGTAAATTTTTTGCCCTTTTAAGAGTGAAATGACAGCCTTTTAATTAGAGCATGAAATTGGTCCTTAAAGTGAACTTGAAAATCTTAATAAAAGGCTTCTCCATGTTCCTAAATTTCTAATAAAACCCTGCCCCGTAGCAGCCTCAGACCATAACTGACCAAAACAAGTTGTTACAAAAATGCCACTTATATTGAAAGTCTGATCCCTGATTATGGATCAAGTGGTTAAGAGAAGCTAGCATAGAAGGAGAAGGAACAAATGGAAGAAAGGGAATAGAAAAGAATGTAAATGAGAAAAAGCAAAAGTCAGAAAGAAAAACTGGATGCATCCTAATGAAGAGAATAAATCCTGTCCTATGAAAAGGATAGCATCTGTAGAAAATTGTAACACTTGACTGGAAAAAAAGAATCAGAAAGATTAATTTTCTCAAATTAAAAGAAGTGATGGAATTCTTTTGTTTGTTGTAATTTATCACTTCAGATTTTATTATTGATTCTAGGCCTATGATATTGAAACAAATCCTGCTTTATTAGTGGATACTGAAAAAAATTTCTAGCATTTCCTATAAAATAAACTAATATGCATAAGACCCAAGAGAATATTTTATCTTTAGCAGTACAGTATTGAGTTTCACATGGCCAGGCTCTCAAAGGAATGTTAAAGAGCCTTGTAGAGCAGGAATTTTTTGTTTTTTTGAGACTCCGAATACTATGCCTGACATTCCGTGACTAAGAACATAAATAGCAGCAATGGATCAGGAAATTACTGCATTCAGACTCATATGGCTTTTTTGGCCCCAGCACTGTAACCGTGTCAACTCTTTTCCATGATGTTGACATATCTTGATATCAGGTCCATTCTCTGGTGTCAACTACTGTGAATCCTTCTCTGGTAGGGAGCATAGAAACTTTGTCTGTTTTATTCACTGTTGTATTCTTAGGCTCAGTATCTACATTTTGCTTATGTAATTGATCACTTCTTATTTTACGTGAAAGTTATTTAATGATTCATCTTGACAAGAAGACTATAACTCTTTCAGTGCAGGATATATGTCTGAATTCAGCTCATATTCATTCACTGCATTTTACACGATGGCTTGCATATAATTGAGGTTATATTTGTAGATTGAAAGACGAACTTCATGAATTCTAATGGGTCATTATTACTTGCCATCTAGGAAATTTTCCACGACATTTGAAACTCATGGGTAGGTCCTGTGTGGTAGGTGCCACAGGGGCAACTGAGCTGCTACAGAATTGTAGCTTGGCCTCCATCAGGCACAGTGCCTTCTCCCCACTTTCATTCTCTAGAGTGCACGTCTGACCATGTATTATTGGCAATTCAGAGTGGATGCTTCTCAGACATAACTAATTATGAAGAGTGCACATTTCAGTGGATAGAGGGAGTGGGGAGATGGGAGTAAAGTGAATAAATATAAACTATAAGAAAATTATACGAATTTGGAATTATGGAATGTTATAGGATCAGTTGATCTCAAGTGATAGATGGCAACTCAGATCAAGGTGGTTGAGTGCTTCTTGGTGTCTGTGCTGAAAAAAGTAGAGCAGGTGTCAGATTGCCTATTCTTTGAAAAGCCTGCTTACAAGGCTGGCCCTTTCACTGTTCCCTGGGAATCTGGCTTGTGTTCCTTTTTCTTCCTTTTTTTCTTTTTTGTTTCATTAGAATCATTTCAATAGAAATAGCAACCAAAAGATTTTTACCTATGCCAATCCCTGAAGTAATTCCCTTTAAAGCTTGAGGGAGATCTGAAGCCTAACAAGCAGCATCTTCAAGTACTATACTAGTTGTAAATTTGGGTCCTTTAGATCTTAAATTATTACTATTTTGAAGTCATTTTGTTTTGTGAGTTTGAAAATAAATTATGATTCACTCTCTCAAATATTACTGTAGAGGACTAGTGTCACTGTTTGTGTTTTTGATGTTAGGAACCGTCTCTTACTTGCCTTTATATCCTTACATCCTATTTCAATGCTTGGATGCTGAGTACATACTCCAAAATTACTAAACAGTTCCTTGGATTGTTTTTTCCTTTGATCACAGAAGCAATATACAAGTTGTTTTTACATACTTAATAGCTATTTTATTCTTCTCTAGCTACTTTGGATGGTTTCTAAGATCTACAATAATAGATGCTTAGCCATTAAGTACATAGCATATGATAGAATATAATGGAAAAACACCACTAGGAAGAACCATCCCACTTTCATTTCACAGTAAAATATTTCTGTTTGGAATACCAGGTTCCTGGAATTTTCAAAAGTCCAGATTTGCTCCAGTGTCATCATATCATGTATGCATGTTGTCTTGTGTATATGCACACACACACACACACACACACACACAACCAAACCAAATAAACCCAACAATTCATACAATCTTGGGCAGTGACAAAGGGGAATAAGAATGTCAACTTCAAGGTGCTCTTAGGCTAGAGTGGACAGAATAGACTTATAAACAGATCCAGTCATTGGTGACAACAGTCCGACATTATACAAGTAAAGGAAAGGATTCTGGAAACAGGAAAATTGTCCAGAATTTCAGGAAGCTTCAAAAACAATTCCATTAACATACGGGACTCAAACTAAGCAGAAATTGGTTTAATATTAGCATCTCAGTAGCCAGTTATTAAACTATAAGCCAAATTCTCCATTTTACTTTATTCTTAAACTTTAAATAACCAGGAAGTGATATCAGTGAACAGATTACTCATACCTTCTGTTGCTGAGGAAATAAAGAAGTGAGTTAAAATCTAGGTCAGGTGGAATAAACTTGACAGACTTTGTAAAGCTCTTAAGGCAACTGGGAATTTCTGTTGGCAGATCAAAACCCTTTTTGTATTTCTTAGAATCAAGAACATTTTCAGTAACATATAAAGTTAAATTAGTATTTCTTAGTTTCTGCTTCCTGGTCCTGAAATAACTTTCTGCTTACCTGTACTTTTTTTTTCTGTATATTAATACAAAATTACATGAGCAACACTGTGGTTACTAGATTCCCACCATTATCAAGTCCCCACCACATACCCCATTACAGTCACTATCCTTCAGCATAGTAAGATGCTATAGAGTCACAACTTGTCTTCTCTGTGCTATACTGCCTTCCCCATTGCACCCCCCTACATTATGTGTGCTAATCATAATGCCCCTTATTCCCCTTCTTCCCTTCCCACCCAACTCCCCAGTCCCTTTCCCTTTGGCAACTGTTAGTCCATTCTTGTGTTCCATGAGTCTGCTGCTGTTTTGTTCCTTCAGTTTATTCTTTGTTCTTATGCTCCACAGATGAGTGAAATTTGGTACTTGTCTTTCTCTGCCTGGCTTATTTCACTGAGCATAATACCTTCTAGCTCTGTCCATGTTGCAAGCTTACCTGTACTTTTATGCAGTGTTAGAATTGCATAGCCTGTGCAGAAAATAGTAAAATTTACACTTTAAAAATACATTAGTTGATCAACAAATATTCAGTGAGCTCTGAGGTCAGGAGAGTAGAGGACCAAAGAAGTTCAGGAAAAGATCCCTGACCTCCTGGAGTTTATTATCCATTAGGAATGATAAGACATTAATTCCCAAACATTTTAGTAGCAATATATAAGTTAAACAAGAAAAGAGTAGAAGGGCCCCTAGATAAATAGCTGTGATTGTTAAGCTCTGCGCCAGCTTGGCTGGGCCACAGTACCCAGATATTTGGTCAGAATTATCCTGGATGTTGATGTGTCTCTGAAGGTATTTTTTAGTTGACTGTAACATTTAAATCAGTAGACTCTTGAGTAAATTGTATTACCCTATAGAATGTTCATGGGACTTATCCAATTAGTTGAGGGGCTTAATAAATAGAAAAAGATTGACCTCCCTAGGAAAAGGGATAATTCTGCCCACTGATGACCTTTGGTCTTAAACTGCAGTACTGACTCTGTTGTCCAGTCTCCTGGCCCACCCTGCAGATTTTGGACTTGCTCACCTCCATAATCACTTGAGCTTTTGTCTTAAAACAAATCTGTTGTATATGCACGTCTGTTAGTTGTGTTTCTCTGCAGAGTGCTGACTAATACAGTACCAATGGCTGTTTAACGGTATGATTTAAGCAGAAAAAATCAGCTGAAATAGTGTGTGTCATGAATCTCTTGTCTTGCTTCCTTTTCCCACATTTAATCTTCCTAGATGATGAGCTCCTAGAGATCAGTGGCAATAATATCAAAGGTCATGTGGATAAAGATTTCAAGGGGAGTATCCTTTACCTTTTACATTAAAGCAGTCAGAAATTACTTCAGAGTGCAAAGCACATAGCTTGTCATATGGATTTCTCTCCCCAGTGACTTAAGGAAGGCTTTTAGAGACAACAAGCAGTCCAAAGGGAAGCAAATTAGTTGAAAAGTCTAGATTTTGCTCTTCAAAAAGTTTAATGACATTGTGCAAATTGTCTTGTGTCTCTACACCTTTGTTTCTACTGGTAGATTTAGCAAGATAACAGAAATTCATTAACCTACCAAAATAGGTAAAACTAATCTATGTATTTATTATAAGTCCAAATAGCAGTTTTCCTTGCAATGATTAGAAAGGAGTTACAGGGGGGTCTTCTATGTCCTGTTTGAAGTTCTGTTTCTGGATTTGGGTGCTGGTTTTATGGATATATTCAGTTTGTAAAAAAACATATTGAGTGATGGGATTATTTTTAATGTATCTTTAATGTATATTATGTTTCAATAGAAATTTTGAAATACTCCTGTATTCAGTCTTGCAAATACTTTAAAAAAACTGATGGGGTACCAAAACCCTAATGTGTTCCAAAGATAAACAACCAAAATAACTTGCTGAAGCATTTCCCTTCGAGAGTTTCCATCAGAAAATTAGATTTGCCATTAAAGGCAAACAAAAAGGGATAGTAAAGTACAAGACAAAGAAAAATAAATTTCTTTGAAGTCCATTAACTGAGCCACCTAAATTGTGTTTTAGATCACAGGGACTGTATTTATCTTAGTGGTTGATATTCATCTCAAGAATGTGATAGGCCAAATGGCTGTATTTGGGAAAGTGCTTTTTAATACTTCTTAAAACATGATGGAGAAGCCAAAGTAATAGCAGTATAGCCTTTTTATAGATCATAAAAGGAACAAATAAAACCTCTTAAAAGTATATTTGAGCTTCATGGGTCCTAGTTATAAAATGGAATTACTTAGTGTTTCAGTAAAGTCATGGGACCATCCTCTTATGAACCATAAGTACCACGCCAGCCACCTACTTTTAATATGAGAAGAGGATGGATAGAATTTTCACACCTATGATTTGTGTTAGAAACAATAAAACATACACCAACTTTCTGCAGATTCCGTTTGACCTATGTTATAAACAGAGTTGTTTTTTTTTTTAAAGCACCTGTATTACTCAGGATTCTCAATCACTGCCATGCTGCCTCTTCTGTCTTGGTTATTTTATATTCATGACCATTCTTCTTTCTTTCCTTATGTAATATAAAAAAATACACCATTTAATTCCTGACTCTGTTTGCTGGATAGAGGAGGCAATTCATTAATCTGTGACTCAGTATTTCTGGCTGCGGCACAGCTATGCATTGCTAAGCAGAGGAAAAGGCTCCCAGGAAGCCTTCTTTACACTGACAGACACAGGTGCTCTCTTTTAGTTGTCATGTCTCCCTTTGGAGAATCTCACATAAGTGGTCCAAATTACTTTTAAGGGGAAAATTCACCAAGGCATAATTACTTTTCATCAGGGTACCACAAATAATGGAAAGAAAAGAACATTAGAAGTATATTGTAGTCTACTTAATCACTATCACTTTAAAAAGCTGTTGGAGAATTCCTTACTTCAAGACAAATTGTATAGCTTCGGTGGTAAATTAGGCATATTTTCTAAACACTAAATTATATTTCTTCTAATTCACAGTTGGCAAAGAAAAGCTGATTAGTCTTTGTAGTAACAGAATATATGAGATAAGGTTTGCAGCTGCCATTTCAAACAGTGCATTTCTGTCTGTTCTTTAATAGCCTCCTGTGTTTCCATTCATGTTAGATGAATCCCCTTCTTTATCTTTCATGGTAAGATAAATTTCATCACAGATGCTGTCTGTGCAAGATGCAGGCAGATAACTTATCACCTTGCCTCTCCATCTCCCCTTGCCCCCACCCTACCCAAGATCTAAACTTGGGCAATAGATTATTAGTATGGAAATATTAAAGCTTTGCCCAATAATAAACAATGATCTAGCACAGTGCCTAAGAAATCCTGGTCATTTTATGCAGCATTTTCTTCACTTAATAGAAATACTAGAACTGAACACTTCAGTTGAGGCATAATGAAAAATCTGAGACTGATAAAACTAGGTTTGACTACAAACTCAACCAACCATTGGTGCGAGGTGGGAATTTGCTTGAACTCTGCATGCCTTGGTTTATTCATCTGTAAAACTAGGATAATAATACCTGTCCTATAAGAATCAAATGGTACAACAAAAATGATTTTTTAGGACTGTACTTGATTAATATAGTAACAATAAAGGAAATCCAATATTTTTGGGAAGGCGTGTAGACTTTGGGGGAGGTGATGGGAGAAAGTGCCCAACGTACATCAGCATGTTTAACTAGGGTCAGGCTTCAGGTCCCTTCTGGTTTCCCAATTGCCTTCATTTTTTTCTCCATCAGCAGCATTTCCCCTGTGATTCCTGCTGTTTGTCCTTTTGAGCCGTATCACTGAGAGCCCCCCACCCCCATAGCCCTTCTCTCTTTGCATCCCAAATCGATGCTGTTCCCTTGCTCCTCCAACCAACTGGGCTGATGGAATAGAAATGCCAATTTGTAAAATAAAATTTGTCTTGATTAAGTTACTGTGGGGTAGAGCTATAGGCTTTCCAATATATTATATATCTAAGTCAGGGATCAACAAACTTTGTCTGTAAAGGGTCAGACAGAATATTTTTTAGGCTTTTGGGTCGTATGGTTTCTGCTGCAGCTGTTTAGCTATTCTGTTATCATGTGAAAGCAGACATAGACAGTATGTACACATATGAGCTCAGCAGGGTTCCACTAAAACTTTATTTACAAAAAAAGAAGGTGGGTTGGACTTGGTCCATGGGCCATCGTTTTCTGGTTCTCTAAGACATAAAGATGAATCACACCATGCTAGAGTTTAAAGGGACAATTACATATCCCCAGAATGTGCTCCATAGAATGTTGTCTCTCTGCCATCAGAGGTTAACTGGTCAAATGTATTTTAGAAATACTTTGATTTGACTCCTACTCACCATACATGAGGCTCACCAATTTATTAGCACACCAAAGGCTCTGACTTTTTTCTAGGAAGTAAAATACTAGTAATAGGAATAAAACTACTGTTTTAATAGTGCTTACTATATGCCTAGAACTGTTCTAATGTGTTTACAGATATGATTTCATTTAATCTCACAACCCTGTGAGATATGTAGTATTGTTAATGCCATTTTATAGTCAATGAAACCAAGACACTGAAAGGTTAATTAATCTGCCCAAGGTAACATAATATGTCGAATCAGGATTCAAATTTAGGCAGCCTGACTCCAGGGTCTGAGCCGTTGGTCACCCTTTCACTGCCATGTAACATCTAGATACCTATGTTGGCTACCATGTGAGCTGGGAAAATGCTTCTTGAATCCAGTTCTTAGTTGTACACATTAGAATGGTGATGTCTAGAGAGATTCCAGTGACTTTACAAGGGTCATAAGTGTAATTAAAAACAGATAAGTCTACAAATCAATTAAATCATTACCTGGTACTTGAAGAAATACCTAAATTAATCTTTGTAAAGACAGAAAATCCTTTTAAAAATGAGTAATCACCTCTAATTTCCCTATCTTAATTCAGGTTTTTATAACCAGTTAAATTTCAAAGGGGTATATGTGCAGTTTGATTTTTTATAGGGTGGAATTATTTTCTCTTTTAAAAATCTGATAGGTAAGCCCCTATGAAGGGAAAAGTGACAAATCTTTATCTCCAATCCTGACCTCTCAGGCTTTAAAGTGATTGCCAAGCTTCAGTGTATGTTAGAATCACTTGAGATGCTTGGAAAAAAATGATGCTGGACACCCACCTCACTGCCCCAGAAATTCTGTCTTAATGTAGGATCTAGCATTTCTCAAAGTAACTCCGAGAGATTCTAGTATGTAGCTAGGGTTGCAAATCATTGCTCTGGAATCACATTTGTTACTGTCTGCTCTATTTGTCCACCTGCAATAACAGCTAACATTTAAAATACTACATGGCATGAAACAAAAATGAAGGTTATGGCCCATGGGTTATAATTAATAAAAATGTGATCACATTCCAAGCATGAGTAGGACTTTATTATTGCAGATAAATTGTACTGGCAGCTATAATATTCAGTCAGCTTTATGTGAGGGGGACCTTTGGATTGACATGCAGAGCTGTGGGACCAGACTCACTAAAAACTCAGAAATTCCGATGTTGCAAAAATCTGTATGGCTCAAAGAGAGGCTGGTCACTATCTTTTATGTGGCTATTTAATGCCTGGGGCTTATGGTAAAATAAACAACATTTTGGAGGATTTGATTTTGCCACCATCCTTTACCTACTTACAAATATTATAATCATTTATAATAGAAGACTTTAGAAGAGAAATCATGCACAGTTGACCCTTGAACAATGCAGGGTTAAGGGCACCAACCCCCTATGGGTCGAAAATCCAAGTATAACATTTGACTTTCCCTAAACTTAACTATTCATAGCCCACTGTTGACCAAAGGCATTACTGATAACATAAATATTTTATCAACACATATTTTGTGTGTTATACGTATTATATGCTGTATATGTTCAATAAAGTAAGCTAGAGAAAAGGAAATATTTTTTTCAAATTGTTGCCAATGTCCAAAAAATTTTCCAATATATAGTGAAAAAAAATCCGCATGTAAGTGGACCCACACAGATCAAACCTGTGTTGTTCAAAGGTCAATTGTGAGTTGAAGAATTTAGGATAGAAATGGAACATCTATGAGAGCAATAGAAATAGAAATTACCAATCTATTTGGGGATTTCAAGTGGTATAATTACTACTATTAAACATTAAATTTGTCTAAGTTTTCTGGCAGTTAAGGCAAAAAAGGAAACATACTGAGTGACATGGTTATATATTCTGGCTAAAAATAGCTTTTATGTTTGTCGGCAGAAGAAAATTGTTATTTTTGAACTGATTTCATCCAGTAGTTTAACATGTATATCCTTAGGATAGCACAGTTGAAAATGTCTTTGCCACTGTTTTGCAAAAGTCACAGAAATGCTGTTCAGTTGGTGATAGTTGAAAGAACCATCATATAGTTGAATGAACTAAATATCTTGTGTAAGTGAAGACATTCCTGCAATTATTCATTTATTCACTCATTCAGTCAGTTACCTGTTTGCTTCTAAGTGCTAATGATATGCTGGATAAGTTCTGGGAATATGGTGATTAATAAGACATCATTCTTGTTCTCAAGGAGTTCATAGTACAGAGGAGGAAGTGCTCCGGAAAGGTAACATTTCAGAGTGAGAGAGATCAGAGCCTGAACTAACAGTGTGTGATTGTATATGTTATGGGAACACAAAGAAGGACCTAAGTGAGACTGGGGAGGATCAGGGAAGACCGAATAAGTTTAGCAGATAGATGAGCAGTGAAAATACATTCCAAGAGAAAGAAGAGCAGAATAAGCACCAGGGAAGGGCCAGTGCATGGTGCTTCAGGAGGATGACAGATACCTCTGCTAAATTGGGGCTGGGGTTCCCATGGAGATGCCATATTGGAGATGTATTAGGGGTCAGCTTCCAAAGGGTCAGGCCAAAGACTGACAGATTTCATATGAAAGTGATGGATTGATGGCTTGTCACCCTGTATTTTAGGCAGAGGACTCACATGATCAGATTAGTGGTTTGTTTAGAAAGATCACTCTAGCTGCAGGATGGAAGGGAGACAGACTTGGAGGTCATGTAGGAGGCTATTGTTGTAATTCAGTTTTTAAGTGTGGAGGATCTGAAGGAAAGTAACGGTAATGGAGAACAGGACAGCTATTTAGGAGATTGACTTATATGACTGGGTGATGATTAGCGAGGGGAAGAAGGAAGAAGTAAAGTTTCTGGCTTAGGTGACTGGGCAGCTTGTGACACAGTTCATGGAGATCAGGAACAATAGAGGTGAATTAGGTTTGTGGGAAGAGAGCAAAAAATGGAAAATGGTGATGATGAGTTCAGATGGTAGTTGTGGGACACTGAGTAGAGAATTCCAGTAGAGCATTGAGGTCCGAGCTGGAGGCAGCAGATTTGGAATTTACCGGCATGTAGATGGTAGTTATAGATGGCAACTTACAGTAGGGAGATAACTTAAGAGTATACAGATTGAAGAGACACCGGAGTTTGGAACTCTGAGAAACGCACTTAGAAGTCTTGGAGAGGACAGAGTTGATGAAGGAGACAGATGCACAGTAAGAATAAACCAGGAGTATGTGTGGTAACGGAAGTGATCACTAGGATACATGCTACCACCTAGGGATGTAATTTGGGACAGAAATAGAAAGTGTATATTAAACAGTCTCTGTGAAATATCACTTGTACCAGACAGGACTTGATAGGTGTGGGTCTCTGGCTGCTAGACTGAATTCTCTTAGTAAGAGCCTTACCCTTAGTAAGATGGCTTTTATTTATTTATTTATTTATTTATTTTTTATTGAAGGGTAGTTGACAACAGCATTGCATTACATTAGTTTCAGGTGTACAACACAGCGACTCAACATTTATATACATGATATTTCTAGGTACCAGGTATCACCATACCAAGTTGTTACAATATTTTGACTATATTCCTTATGCTATACATTACATCCCGGTTACTTATTTATTTTACAATTGGAAGTGTGTTTATATATATATTGTGAGGGCATCTCTCATATTTATTGATCAAATAGTTGTTAACCACAACAAATCTCTGTATAGGGGGGTCAATACTCAATGCACAATCATTAATCCACCCCAAGCCCAATTTTCGTCAGTCTCCAATCTTCTGATGCATAACGAACAAATTCTTACATGGAGTACAAATTCTTACATAGTGAATAAGTTACATGGTGAACAGTGCAAGGGCAGTCATCACAGAAGCTTTCGGTTTTGTTAATGCATTATGAACTATACACAGTCAGTTCAAATATGAATATTCATTTGATTTTTAAACCTGATTTATATGTGGATACCACATTTCTCTATTATTATTATTTTTAATAAAATGCTGAAGTGGTAGGTAGATACGAGATAAAGGTAGAAAACAGAGTTTAGTGTTGTAAGAGAGCAAATGTAGATGATCAGGTGTGTGCCTATAGACTATGTGTTAATCCGCGCTAGACGAGGGCAATAAACATCCACGTATGCAGAAGATTTCTCTCAGAACATGAGGGGGGAGGTTCTAAGCCTCACCTCTGCTGCTCCCCATTTTCTCACCAGATGGCCCCCTGCGACTGTGCCTGTCTTAGGTTGTTCCTCCCTTGAGGAATCTTACCCGTCTCTGGCTAACCAGTCATCTTCCGGGGCCATACAGGGAAATGTTAAGTTGGTAAGTGAGAGAGAAGCCTTATCGTTTGAAAAGGTTAGCTTTTTACTTCTTTGCATATTTATGCCCTGTGGCTTCTATGCCCAGCATTTGTCTTGAGGTATCTTTACCACTTGGAAGAATTATGATACTCGGTAAATTCGACATGTGGCACGAGTTCTATTTAAAGGTTGTGATTAGGTAGGAAGAAGAAAAGCTACAGAAGTAGCAGGCAGAAGAAAACCTGGGAAGATTGATTATTTCTTTGACATATCTTCTTGTAGAGTAACTTCAGCATGGATAGGTTTTAAACGACTAATTAAATTGTGCACACACATTAACATAATAGGAATATAGTTACCTAACCAAAGCATACCTGTAATTACCAGCCATCTGCAGTGAAACCAAGAAAACCAGTTAGGCACCTTAGGCATTTGTGAAAACTTATCTATGATATGGTGGATATTGTCCGACTGAACTTAAACAGTCTGAGAGAATTCAGATAAACTAGAACACCCCATTCCTGGGGACTGTTCATATCCCATATGTTCTTTTAACGATAAATAGTCTGTGGTTGTAAGATTTTGGAGTGCTACAATTTGCACTTCTCCTAATTCTTGGTTGAGTTCCAACAGTATAGATCCAGTCCAATTTTTGTTTTACTGCATGCACAGGCCAGCTTAGATATCTCCTTCATCTTTCCCATGGCAAGTCCAGGAACTGGTGGGATGAGTGCATCTACACCTGTGACAGTGTGTGGATCTTTGTTGAAGTTTTTTTTTTTTTTTTTTTTTTTTCTGATCATCTTCTGTCATGAGTCTTCCCGAGAGTGCTGATGTTGGAAGTTCTTTTTCATATTGTATCTTAGTTCATTTTCGGGGTAGCCAAATTAGGCTTTGATCCTCTGTATAAACACAAACAGACCCTTTGCCTACACTTTTATATGTCCTTTATATCATTGTGTAGAACTCATTAGAGGTCACCACATAGGAACTGCATTTTTTTTTTAATCATTAATCTACACTTACATGACGAATACTTTGTTTACTAGGCTCTCCCCTATACCAGGTCCCCCCTATATACTCCTTTACAGTCACTGTCCATCAGCGTAGCAACCTGTTGTAGAATCACTACTTGTCTTCTCTGTGTTGTACAGCCCTCCCCTTTCTCCCACCCCGCTATGGATGCTAATCTTAATACCCCCCCTACTTCTCCCCCCCTTATCCCTCCCTACCCACCCATCCTCCCCAGTCCCTTTCCCTTTGGTACCTGTTAGTCCATTCTTGAGTTCTGTGATTCTGCTGCTGTTTTGTTCCTTCAGTTTTTCCTTTGTTCTTATATTCCACAGATGAGTGAAATCATTTGGTATTTCTCTTTCTCTGCTTGGCTTGTTTCACTGAGCAAAATACCCTCCAGCTCCATCCATGTTGCTGCAAATGGTTGGATTTGCCCTTTTCTTATGGCTGAGTAGTATTCCATTGTGTATATGTACCACATCTTCTTTATCCATTCATCTATCGATGGACATTTAGGTTGCTTCCAATTCTTGGCTATTGTAAATAGTGCTGCGATAAACATAGGGGTGCACTGATCTTTCTCATACTTGATTGCTGCATTCTTAGGGTAAATTCCTAGGAGTGCAATTCCTGGGTCAAATGGTAAGTCTGTTTTGAGCATTTTGATGTACCTCCATACTGCTTTCCACAATGGTTGAACTAATTTACATTCCCACCAGCAGTGTAGGAGGGTTCCCCTTTCTCCACAGCCTCGCCAACATTTGTTGTTGTTTATCTTTTGGATGGCAGCCATCCTTACTGGTGTGAGGTGATACCTCATTGTAGTTTTAATTTGCATTTCTCTGATAATTAGCGATGTGGAGCATCTTTTCATGTGTCTGTTGGCCAGTAAGATGGCTTTTATTGTTTAAGGGAATATGATTTAAATATCAGATATGTTTCAAAAGTTTGATATCCAAACATTTCTCTGCACACTTAAGCCAAGTTGTGAATGCAGAATAAAGATTCTCAAAAATCTTGAAAATATCTGAGCACTTGCATATTACAGGGTGGAGATGACAATGAAACATGGAAGAGGCAATTTTAGCGTAAAAATTTTAAGGCTAATTTTTCCTAATTAAGCACTTCAGTGAATAGATGTTAAGTATGGTCAGTGGAATGGATGATCTTAAATATAACTACATTGTGAAGGTCTTGCCAGAATTTAATTGCAAATAAGAGCATCATGTAACTGAATGCACTCTCATGTTGATTAGGGTTATTTACCAATTTGAATGTGGGAGTTTTAGAATGGGTATGATTGGTTCTTAATTCTCCTTGTGAATTGTGTTAGGCCACATTTCCAACTGTTTATTTAAGACCTTTCCTGATTAGGAATAACATAAATAGATGAAGTATCACTGATACCTAGCCACTTTTCCCATATCTATCGATCCTCAGGATCCATGGGTAACATAAAGAGAACAGGCCTTTTAAATTTACATCTTTAACATGGTTCATTGACTGTCATGACTTCCGTCTGCACATCTTGAAATATACTGTCTGCACATCTTGAAATATACTGTATGTGCCCTGATTCCAAGCTGATGAAACAAGCAAAACTTCCAAGGGATTTTATAAGTCCCATTATTACAGTATATTTAGTTTTGCATCTCTCTCTGTCCCTACCACCCTAACTACTCCTATCTCATAGGGAAGAGGAGGTGTTTACTGTTGGTCTTGCTGGAATTTTCCTAATTTCAGACACCCCTGACTGCAACACTTGCTAATTGCATTAGAGTTCCCAACAATTTAAATTCCTTGGTGTTCCATAAATTTCAAGTCTTATGTGTATTCCCTCAGTTTTCAGCATCCATATGTAAAAAATGTCAAACTGCATTTTTAAAAGATAACACAAAAGGAAATTTTAGGTTCCTATCAAGAGGCCAATGAGACCTGTAAATAAGGAGAAAGAAGAATGTTTTAGAGCCAGAAAGGTTATTATGTAAACACAGTTGTTTTGTTTCCTGTAGATTCTTCGACAGGAAAATGAAAAAGTGGGCTGAAGAGATTTAAAAATTTTACGTAATTAGCAGAATTTTAAAAAATATTGAGACTCTCTACACAGTTAATATTAGGCCTCAAATATTAGCATCAACAACAGAGATAGCATAGTTGCCTTTTTATTTGCCCTCACAGAAGGATCTTATTTCTTTCACTTCTCAGTGTGTCTAAGCATTATGAATCATATTGAACTGCTGTGATGTATTACAGTATAACAATATAACAACAGCATTTAGATTAAATATCATAAGAGTATTCCTTACTACTCTGTGTGTCCCAAGTACCAGCAGCACTGGCATTACCAGGAGCTTGTGAAAATGCAGAATCTCAGGCTCCATTCCAGATTTACTGACCAATCTGCATCTTGACTTGATCCTAAGACTATGTGCCTGCACCAAAGCATTTGAGAAGCACTGGTCTAGATGAATACTAATTGTACAACTATCTCAAGTGCTTTTTCTTTTGATCAAGAAAATTATAATAACAACAATTATTGTTAGCTCAAAGTACTTACCCCTTCTTACACCAGGAATTCGTTGAATTTAAGTTAATCAAATGACTGGCTGGGAATAAAGAATAGTTAACATACAAAAGAAGAAAAATCATGATTTTTTTCGTTTTCCTAATTGTGTTTACTGAATTCGTTTTTTTATTCTAGAGCTGAAATAAAGACCCACAGTGAAAATAATACATTTAAAAAATATCTCTTTAGTCAATCAATTAAATAAACACATAGGTTTTATTGTGTTCCACTTTGTATACAGTGACTTTTCCTCAATATGAGCTCAGTCAAATTGATGGGCAACATAACCTGTGTATAAAGTTCTTACATCAATAAAAACCCTACCTTACTAACATTTCTATAATAGAAATAAAGATTTGGGTGGAAAACTAAAAGGAAGTTTGACTAATTTGATATTATCAAGTCTTTAGGCATATGCTGTAGGCCATAAACATGATGCCTCATAAGTAAAATGCTGGTTAAATTGAAACTTGTGAAAGTATGTAGTGAAGAATCTTAGAGATAAAGGCTTCACTGAGCGCAGACCTGGTTAAGAAACCATAGACAGCAATATCACATTAGTAAGCTTGGAGTCATTTTTGAATCTTCCCTTTCCCTCAACTCTTTCATCTAATTAATGTGCAAATTCTGTTGGTTTGACCGCTGAAGTACATTTTGAGTTAATCCACTTTTCTCTTTGCACTACTAACTGCATTCTGAGCCATGCCAATCCCAAAGGTCTTCCCTTTTCCTCTGTAGCATCTGCTGTCTATCCTGCCCAATCCATTTTCCACGTAACAGCCAGAATCACCTTTTAAAAACTCTAAAATAAGTCCATGTAACTTTTCTACTTAAAAATCCTTCACTGGTTTTCATTGCTTTTGTATTCCTACACAACAATAGCATATCAGTAAGGCTTGGCATGGTCTTAGTCTGTCTATGCCACACTCCTTCCTCGCCCACCCTTTTCCATGTCCCTGTGTTTTGCTCAGTTCTAAAGTATACCTCCACCTTTCAAACCATAAGGATGTTGTATGTCACTCCTTTTCCTATATCAGGTCTTAGTTTTTAGAGAGGAGCTTCCTCTTTGTCTTATCTGAAGTCTAGCTCTCCTGTGATCTTCTATTTTAAAATCCCTGTTTATATCCTCAATAGCACATTACAAGTTAATTTTACACATTTTATAGATTTTGTTCTTTTTTTTGGCTTATTGCCTGCCTTTGTCAAAGAATGTAAGGTCAAATAAGGGCACATATTGATGGTCTTGCTCACCGTTGATTGTTAAGTACCTGGCTAAAAGGAGGCATCATTATATATTTGTCGAATAGACAGGATGACTTTAAAGCAAATACAAAATAATCTTACATGTTTAATTTTTTATTACTTCCTTGATCTTCTGTAGTTCCTAATTCATTATGCAAGTGATTAATTTCAAGCAAATCCTTTCATTTTCATTATGTGAAAAAGTATTAAACATGACATTTTACTCTTTCCAGAAATTCTCAGCATTGGAAACAAAATTAGTGTTCCAGGAGGATATTTTAATGGAACATTCTGTTGAAATTTGTATCAAGGTAACCAATTGAGGCTGCTTGCCTAGTTTTTTGTCTCAATTTTTGTGTTACCTTGCAACTTTAAGAAAGTGAAGTGTGCTAGCTGCTAATTTCCTGATCTAACCTGCAAATATGGCATATAAGCTAAATTTCAGGGGAAGAAATGCTCAAACACAAGGAAGCCAAACTGTCTTAGATTCAGAACCTCAAGTTATAAGTCTGAAGACTGTACTTAATATAAGTTCAGGTGATTCTCCATTGGGTCCATTCTCTGAAAAACCAAGCATAGAGACCCAAGGCTCTACTGTGTTTATCAAAACTAGATGCCTCAGACTGAGTTATTAGATCAAGAAAGAAGCCCACATAGTCCAGTCAGGGGCCTGATAGTGTCTTCTGCCATGTTGGAGGAGCTGAGGTGATGGATTGAAGGACGTGAGTGAGGGGGCGAGGGTGGGTGGTATTGTGTATAAGAAAATAATTGGGGCACCACAACCAAATGTTACTTGTATTTGTAGAATCATAAACATGAAAAGTGAGAAATATCTGTTAAAATGATTTGCTTTAAATACACCTAATAGATGGATATTTGAAGAGTCTGAATGACTGAATCTATGTATTTTAAGTCTGAATGTTTAGACCTCGTATTAGTTTCCTAGGGCTGCTGTCAAAAACTGGGTGGCTTACATCAATAGGAAATTATTGTCTCATATTTCTGGAGGCTAAAAGTCTGAGGTCAGCGTTGCAGGGTGGATTATTCTGAGGACTGTGTGGGAAGGATCTGGTCTAGGCCTCTCTCCTTGCCCGGTAGATGGCATCTTCTTCCTTTATCTTCACACTGTCTTCTCCCTGTATGTGTCTGCATCCAAATTTACCTTTCTTATAAGGACACAGTCATATTGGATTAGAGTCTACCATAATGGCTTTATCTTAACTTGATTACCTTTGTAGTGACCTTATCTCCAAATAAAGTCACATCTGAGGTGCTGGGGGTTAGGACTTCAACATAGGAATTTTGGGGAAATACAATTCAACCCATAAAAACCTTAATAGTTAATTTAAGTATAAGGTATTTTATATATAGTAAATAAAAGGGACATATGTTAAAACTATTTGCTTCATGTGGCTGTAAACTATATAGCACATTAAAAAAAAAACACCAAAAACCCTCTAAGGAACTAACTGCACTTATAGAAATTAGCATGTACTCTATCTCTATATATACTGTATAGTCTTATGACCCATAAACAAACTATAATAAAACTATTTTCTGATAAAGAAGTTAATTAGTATCACTTTCTAAATTGGAGTTTGTCTGTGAGGAGTCATATACCCTTAAGTGGAGTCTGTTACATGCACCCTATTGGGTAGAAGTTTGGCATTAATAACTTAACACTTGACACCAGAAGACAAATTTTCAGCAAAAGGAGCTATGTGTGCTAATGGAGCTTGGGGAGTACTGGAGGTTGATTTTAATGTTTCTCTTGCTTTCTCACTAATGAGATCTAAATTACAGGACTGATAGACTTCTTTTTCTTTACCCATTATTTAAAAGCCAGTTCACATTTTAATTTCACATTGAATTGTCCATAAAATATTAAATAAGGTAAATGCAGCATAATTATCCAGCTTGGGAAACATGCTAATCTTTTTGCCTCAAAATCCTTAGCTGGATTTTATAAAGAACCTCAAGAAAATCTATCTTCTCCATCTTTGAAATGGTGTTGTGTGTGTTTGGCTTGGAAGAGGGCATTGTGCAGCTCAATAGTTGTGACCTGTTGGTGTGATAAGAAATAAAAGTTTATGTTTTTATATTGATCCCATCATTCCTGTGGTTTTTAACTTTTCTTTTCTTCCTATAAACAAAAATTAATGCTAATTTTCACCTTTCGGCAAAGGTTATTCCGCTATTTCTCATGTCCATCAGCAGCGGAGCCTGTGGCAGGGAGTTCATATAGCTGTCTCATGAGTTGGCATCTTCTGATTTTTTCCATGCCCCGTCCTCCTGTCAGCTCCCTGTGATGGGCTTCTTGCGAAGTGCTCGGATGCTCATTCTGTCTGATGTACACATCACTGTCAGTGAGGCCTCCTTAGACTGACGGCCGAGAACGCAGCAAGCAAGCTCTGATTCACACGCTTCAGTAGTCGTTGTGCTGTTGGCCTGGGCCTGACAGGCGAAGCAAATGGTGTAGTGTTGTGATGTGATTCCCTGGAACCACAAATCCAGATTCACTCAAATGAATGAAATTGATTTTGATTTACAGTCCAAGAAAGTAAGGTTCCAGAATGTTGGCCATCCATTTCTTTCCCCTGGTCTTTAGCTAAGTTATAATATTATTAGGATGGATTTTATTTAAATCCACCCTTGTTGAATCATAGTGGCACTAGGCAAAACACAAGTTAATGAATTTGTTTTGACAAAAGGACATTCTTAATGGATATAACCATGTTAAATATTTGTCATAACTCAGAAGTAGATTTAGTTTTTACTTCTTAGAAGATACTGTGCATTAAATACATGGACACACACACTTGTAACTGCTCTGTCACAACAGTTAGCTTCCCATTCTTCATTCTCTGTCTAGGAATCACTTGCAGTCTTGAAGCTTACTTTTGGAGAAGGGTAAGAAGTTAACTTTACATGTACATGTGTAGAGTTGAACAAGTCTATGTCTTCTCATCTCCATATTTTTTGCTGCTATTAAAAGTTATTGAGATTTATATACTAAGCTTCTCCCACATGTTTATTGGGATCTGCCAGGCTCATGATTTTGGAATCTCACTGTGTAGGTAATAAATATAATTTGGTTAATTTCTTTAAAAAAAAATCCACGGAAGCACAGGACTCCCTCCTTAACCACTTTATGAATATCTCTAAAATAGACAGTGGTAACAAATTTTTTATAGAAGCACCTCATGTAACTTGAATGCAAAGCCAGGTTTGGGAACTTCTGTTCTGGGTTGACTGAATATCAGTACACATTTGGATCAGTGGTTTTTCTTTGCCCTTTCCAAGTAATCTATGGAGATTTCCAAGAAATCTCTAATATAACTCATGATTGATAGTGAGCTATTCATAAAATAATTCTCTGGGAGTTTTACTACACAATTTATAATATAATTGTAAATTTTAAAAAATTGTATGTTTTTTATTTCATTATTATATCTTTGAAGTTTGGTATGTTTTGCATTAAAACTAACTTTTCAGAGATTTTTATTCCCTAAATTCCATTTCTCATTAAGTTCCTTTTCACCTTAAAAAAATCCTGATTTGTAAAATTGTTTAAAGTATCACAGACACCAAAAGAAGATTAAAACTAAGATGAGTAAAATATTTTTAATGGTGTCAAATCATTCTCTTTTGAATAAATAAGCAGAAGTTTAATTTCTGTTTAGAAAGTACACCATGTATCTTATTACCTCTAGAGTATCATGAACTAGAAATGTATCACCTACTATTAGAGACAACAAACTGGAATACAGTGCACATAAAGGGCACTTGAGCTGCCTGATTAAGCAGAATGCATTGATTAAGCTCAGTCCATTGTCTACATCCCATATAATGGTTCAGTACAATTTACTTTATAACTTTAATTCCCTATCCTTCAATACAGTGCTTGTTTTCAGAATTTATCTTTAGTTATCTATCTCCTAGGTTCAGAATATCTTGCTTAAAAAAATCAGGACTTATTTTATTTTCATTTCCTAAGACTTGTAGCACTTCTAGAGAAAGAATTAATTATGTTATCAAAAATTTGGAATTATCTGATTCAAAGACTGGTGCTTATGTGTGTGTGAGAATCTGTGGGTGTGTATTTCAAGGGCTTATTTCCCCTGCAATCTTGATGTGGGCAATATATATGTTAAGGTACCAACTTTGGGCTTATCTGTGGCTTACTCTGAGTTTCCTGAGGTTCTGGTTAGTTTAAGTATATATGAAGACAAGGCTGAATGAGATGATTGAGTTAACATGTTTTTTAGCAACATAATGTGATCTATATACTGACTCTTGGTTTGGGATTTCTTATTTTGTATGCTCACACATCCTGATTTAAACTTTGTATATCTCTATGGACTACTCTTTTGTCTTTATTTAAATCCTGCATGGCAGCCACTTTATGTTGGCATTTATTTCGGAGCTACATACTAAATGTTGCCCAGTCAAATAGTGCAGTATTCAAGAGAACTCTGGGTAACATTTGAAATTTATCTTTCCTGTTATGAATATTGACTTCAATATTTTACCAGTTCACACCAAGATTTTGCCAATAAAAATCTATTGTTTGTTCTAAGGGTTGTATTTCTTGGTCATACACCTGAGGTGTCCACATTCCTCTTTTATGGCTTAGGTACTTTAGTATACCTTAGTTAAGCCCCAAAGTATAGGTATGGCATCCAGATCCTTACCACCCACTAGGCAGCCAGCAGGTAACTGGAAGAGGAATCATTAAGGGGCAATGGAAGAAATGATGGAACATCTAGATAGAGGTTGGTTCCTGCTCCCACTTAACAGCCAGAAGAAAAGGGGCACTGACCCGGGGGGTGTCACATTTCCATTCCTGCAATGACTGAATGTGCAGCTAATGGTGTCCTGGTCAAGCCCGTCTCCTGGGCACTCTAGAAGTCTCCCTGCTAATGATCTTTCTCTCAGCAAAGTATCTGAGAATTCTCTGGGGTCAGGAATAAGGTGAAAAGGCCATTAGATCCTGTGCCTCTGTCCAGAATACTATTACATCTTTCCTGGGTTTCTAAATAACCCTTAAAAATTTTTTTTGCCATTACTTTCCCCATGATCATCCTCAATAATTCACAATGAAATTCTTAATAATCCATTAGACTGAGAACCCAAGCAGCAACACAACATTGGTTTTCCTTTTCTAGAGGTTAAGTAGGATCCAAGCTTTAGAAAGATGATGCTAGTTCTTGTGAGATGTTTCCACTGAGGGTAGGTAATACCCACATTGGAGGATTAGTCATTTGGCTTGTTATGTTAACATCAACAATGACAACAACAGCAGCCAAAAGGAAAAAAAGCCACAACAACAAGCTAGATATCATATAGAAAAATAGGGTGAGTATTCAATATACCATTCAAGTGAATGATACACACAGCAATGAAAAATTGTCTGAAATACAGAATATATTACTAAAATAAGTAAATTATTAGACAAAATATCTGCTTGCATCCACTAGGGTCAGTCCTATTCAAATACCTTTTTTACTTATTTTACTTCTTACAAAAATCCTGTGAATTATTTTTAGACCCATTTTAAAGATGAGCACACCAAAGGCTTGGAGATGCTCAATAAGTTGGCCTAATGTCAGACAGTTATTACCAAGTACTTTAAAAAATATCATGCTAGAATTGGCCTTTGACCTAGTTTCTCTGGCTCATGTTTAGGGCCATTTCCATTGTACTGCACTAAAAATGTTATAGTGCTGTTCAACTATCTAATATTAGGTTTTTGCTTCATTCTCTAGGTCTGTCTTTATATACATACATACATATTTTAAAATATGACATGGAGTATCATATTATTACACTAACATAACTGATGAGCCACAAAATCTGTGTAGATACATTGGTCTGACTCCTGTTCTTCATTCCTTTTCTTCCTACTAATATAAGGAGTTCAGTCCTACTTGTATTCCACTAAACCAAGGCTTCTTAACTTTGGCATTATTGGCATTTTGGACTTGATAATTCATTGTTGTGGGGAGCTGTCCCGTGTACTGCAGGATGCTTAGCTTCATCCCTGATCTCAGTCTACTGGATGCCAGTAGCACCACTCAGAGTGAAGATCAAAAATGTCCCCATAATCATTGCCAGGTAGCCCTTGGAAGCAAAATTGTCCCCTACTGAGAACAACTGCCTTAGGGTAACTAAATGAAAGTGTAGTCCCTCTGCTCAGTTTCTTTGCCACACAGTAAAGACTTCAAGCAGTTAATTATTTAAGCATTGTATCAGAACAAGTCAGGTTATGCTGTGGTAACAAACAATGCCAAAACTGGGTTAACACCACAAGCCATTCATTGTTTAGGGCAGCTGTCTTCCCTAAGGAAGCTTAATGTTCTAGGTTATTTAGTTTCCTGGCAGCTCCGAAGCCACAAGTGTTTACGGTCATTGCAGCAGAGAAAGAGAGAGTGTGGAGAATCATGCCTGAGGTATTTAGTATGTGCCTCTGGAAGGACACATGTTACTTCAGCTCACATTTGAGTGACAAAAGCAAGTCACATGGCTGTTTCTAACTGTAGAGCAGAGAGGAAGCTTAATCTTCTGATTGAAAGGAGATACCAGGGAACACTGGTGATCATCAGGGGTGTCTACTGTCCTCATCTCGTAACCTTCTAAATGTCCTATAATGAACCTAGTAAAGTTCTGAGTAACATCATTCAACTACAGTTTGAAATAGAGTATTTACCTGTTAGCTCTGGAGAAAACGTACACTTGTAAAAAAAATCAGTGTGCAAGACAGTTTATACCATATGCTGCAGATTAGAATAACATGCATTAAATTATATATTAACTTGAAAATACATTTTGTGGTATTTGCATTTTATGATTTTTAAATATTACCATTGGAGAGCATGGTATGTCTTTTAGGTTCTAGGACTCAGTTGTAACCTGGTGGAGGAGGAGGAGGCTTCCACACACACCCAGGGATTCTCTGGACCAACTGGGAGTCCAGCAGTTCAACTCAATTCCAATACTGTCTACCTGGAGATAGTATCAGATTCCACAGGTCAAGGGTTTAGTCCTACAAGACGGCTCCCACCGCCCAACTTCAGATCCCAGTCACAAGCCCAGGTTGTCATCTGTTCTTTTGATCTACTGGCTACAGATCGAAGGTTCCCATGACCCTCCCTTCCTTGGTCTTCATTAATTTGCTAGAGTGGCTCACAGAACTCAGGAAACATTTTACTTACTAGATTACCATTTTATTATAAAAGGGACAGTGGCAGAGGTGCATATGGCAAGGTATGCAGAAAGGGCATGGAGCTTCCATGCCCTCTCCCAGAGTGTCACCCTCCCTCCACTTGTTCACCAACCAAGAAGCTATTGGAACCCTGGCCTTCTGGGTGTTAGGGAGGCTTCATTACACAGGCACGCTTGCTTAAATCACTGGCCATTGGTGATTGATTTAATCTCTAGCCTCTCTTCCCTCCCCAGAGATCAGGGGGTTGGGCAGAAAGTTCCAACCCTCTAATCACAGGGCCAATGTCCCAGGCAATCAGATCCTATCCTAAAGTGCCATCCTAAAGTCACCTCATTAACATAACAAGACACTTTTAATGGCTCTCATCACTTAGGGAATTCCAAGGGTTTTAGGATGCCAGAAACTGGATGAAGACCAAATATTTACTTATTATTATAAATCACAATACCACAATATGTCTTAATTTGTTGGTGTTTTTACCCTTAATGTCCTCCAATAAAATTTCAGGTTTTTTGGGGTTAATTGTAATCCTAGATATCTTATAATTTTGGTTGTTTTTCTTTTGGATGAGATTCTGCCCCCTCCCCACTTCATTTCTACTGGTTATTGCTAATACAGAGAAAAGCTGCCTGGTTTTTGTATATTTTCCTTCATTTAGAGGTCTTAATCATAATGCTTTTAATGTTTTTAATACTTGTCTTAGCTTTTGTAGATGAATCTCTGAGGGAGTGGTCTCAAGGTTTTGCCCCTGAACTAGCAGCACCAGTTACTACCTGGGAACTTGTTAGACATCCAAGTTCTTGGACTGGAGTGCAGACCTACTGACCCAGAAACTCTGAGGATGGGGCCGAGCCTTAGGGATATTTAGATATAGAATCATACTTGCAAAAACAGTGATTATATTTATTTACAGATAATTATATTTCTTCTTCTTATAGATACAGCACATAGGACAGAAAATGTTGGGCTACTAAGGGACAGAATCTTGACTCATTTGATTTAAAAGAAGGCTGTTTGTTTCTGGTGTTTGAAAGGTCTCATACTATCTGAAAAATTTATATAGAGTTTTTTTTTTGTGAGAGGGCAGCTCTCATATTTATTGATCAAATGGTTGTTAACAATAATAAAATTCTATGTAGGGGCCTCAATGCACAATCATTAATCAACCCCAAGCCTAATTCTCAACAGTCTCCATTCTTCTGAAGCATAACGAACAAGTTCTTACATGGTGAACAAGTTCTTACATAGTGAATAAGTTCTTACATGGTGAACAGTGCAAGGGCAGTCATATCACAGAAACTTTCAGTTTTGATCACGCATCATAAACTATAAATCAAGTCAGATATGATTATTCGTTTGATTTTTATATTTGATTTATATGTGAATCCCACATTTCTCCCTTATTTTTTTTTTAAATAAAATGCTGAAGTGGTAGGTAGATGCAAGATAAAGGTAGAAAACATAATTTAGTGCTCTAAGAGGGCAAATGTAGATGATCAGGTCTGTGCCTGTAGACTAAGTATTAATCCAAGCTAGACAAGGGCAAAAAAACATCCACGGATGCAGAAGATTTCTCTCAAAACAGGCGGTGAGGTTCTAAGCTTCACCTCTGTTGATCCCCAATTTCTCACCTGATGGCCCCCCTGTGCCTGTGCCTGTCTTAGGTTGTTCCTCCCTTGAGGAATCTTACCCGTCTCTGGCTAACCAGTCATCTTCTGGAGCCTTACAGGGAAATGTAAAGTTGGTAAGTGAGAGAGAGGCAATATTGTTTGAAAAGGTTAGCTTTTTACTTCTTTGCAGATTTATGCCCTGTGGCTTCTATGCCCAGCATTTGTCTTGAGGTATCTTTACCACTTGGAAGAATTATGATACTTGGTAATTTTCGATATGAGGCACGAATTCTAAAAGGCTGTAATTAGGAAGGAAGAAGAAAAGCTATAGAAGTAGCAGACGGGAGAAAACATGGGAAGATTGATTATTTCTTTGACATAACTTCTTGTAGAGTAACATAAGCATGTATAGGTTTTAACAAACTACTAATTAAATTGCACACACACATTAACAGAATAGGAATACAGATACATAACAAAAGCAGACCTACAATTACCAGCCATCTCCAGTGAAACCAAGAAAACCAGTTAGGTACCCTAGGCATTTGTGAAAACTTATCAATGATATGATGGATACTGTCTACCTGAATTTGAATAGTTTGAGAAAAATCAGACAAATTAAAACAACACATTCCTGGGAACTGTTCACATCCCATGTGTTCTTTTAACAGTAGATAGTCTATAGTCGCATGATTTTGGAGCACTGCAACTTGCACTTCTCCTAATTCTTGGTTGACTTCTGACAGTATACATCCAGTCAAATTTGTTGTTTTACTGTATGCACAGGCCAGCTTAGATATCTCCTTCTTCATTCCAATGGCAAGTCCAGGAACTGGCGGGATGAATGCAGCTACAACTGCAACAGTGCCAGAATCTTTGTTGAAGTTTTTTGATGATCATCTTCTGGAATGACTCTTCCAGAGGATGTTGATGTTGGAAGTTCTTCTTCATATTGTATCTTAATTCGTTTTCTGGGTAGCCAAATTAGGCCTTGATCTTCTGTATAAACACAAACAAACCCTTTGCCCACACTTCGATATGACCTTTATACCATTGGGAAGAACCTATTGGAGACCACACAGGAACTGCTTTTTTTTTTTTTTTAAGAGAAAGGAATATTATCAGAAAAATGTACTTCCATAGCTGGTCATCCGATACCCTTTAAAAGATCAAAATTAAGGACATGGAAAGCATGCATTAATCATTGATTTGCAGTTAATTTTATCCTATCAGGGAGTAATCCCCCCCTTTTTTTGTTATCATTAATCTACAATTCCATGAAGAATATTATGTTTACTAGGCTCTCCCCTACACCAAGTCCCCCCAACAAACCCCATTACAGTCACTGTCCATCAGCATAGCAAAATGTTGTAGAATCACTACTTGTCTTCTCTGTGTTGCACAGCCCTCTCCTTTCCCCCATCCCCCACATTATACATGTAATCATAATACCCCCTTTCTTCTCCTCCCCCTTATCCCTCCCTATCCTCCCATTCTCCCCAGTCTCTTTCCCTTTGGTAACTGTTAGTCCATTCTTGGGTTCTGTGATTCTGCTATTTTGTTCCTTCAGTTTTTCCTTTGTCTTATACTCCACAGATGAGTGAAATCATTTGGTATTTGTCTTTTATATAGTTTTAAACAGGAATAATGATTAAGTTTTGGCAAATATTTTCTAGAACATTTTGATAAAGTCATAGGAGTTTTGCCTTCAGTTTGTTTGTATTTGAAATTTGTTGTTGGTGTCCTTATTTTGGATGACATCTATATTCATAGAATAAATACAGCTTGGCGGACCTATTTTAATATATTTCTAGGTTTGGTTTGCTAATGCCTATTTTCTAGGATTAAGTTAACTGAATTGTTTCCCCTAAAACACCACCACCAGTATTTTTTCTCTCAATGATAATATTGGTTTCTCATACTGCTAATACAGATTTTTCTGTGCCAGATTTAAAGGTTAATTGCATTTAAAAATTACACGTTTTATGCAGTTCCCCAGATCTTAAATCAATCTTACAACAATACTAAAAGTTGCTTCCATATATTCTCATTAGAATTCTACCAAATATCTGGCTGGGTAGCTGCCCTCGCCAAGTGGAACATGTAACCATCAAACTGAAGCATGAATTGGGGATTACAGCTGTGATGAATTTCCAGACTGAATGGGATATTGTACAGAACTCCTCAGGCTGTAACCGCTACCCAGAAGCCATGACTCCAGACACTATGATTAAGTTATATAAGGAAGAAGGCTTGGTCTACATCTGGATGCCAACACCAGATATGAGCACTGAAGGTAAGCATTAGAGGAATCTTCCTGGCTCCTTGGTGAATGTGTTTCAGGGAAGCCCTTGCTGTCTGTCTGTCTGTCTGTCTACCTGCCTGTCTACTTACCTACCTACCTATCTTTCTATCTATAATTGAATGGCCTAAATAAGAATGATAGAAATGGAATAAGTATAGGATTATAGGCTTAATATCTTTAATATACATCTTTTGCACCTTGGCTAAGATTCTGCTTAACATGGCTCTTTCAATTTGTTTATTCATTAAACCTATATTTTTTGTGTATCTAATGTGTGTGTATGGCATTATGTTGGTGGCTGGAAGTACAACAGTGAGGAAAAGCAGACACAGCTCTTGTCCTTACAGAGCTTATAGTCCTATAGCAAGGTAAGGAATAACTAAATGACTGTAAGTAGAAATTAAACCTATGACAAGGTTTTTTTTTTTTTTGATAGATACACCCATATTACTGAGAGCATGCAGGGGTGAATGCACAGACATATGAAGAAGAGTTAGCAGTGCTCTTGGGTATATCTGAGCTGAGATTTGAAGGGCAGGTTGGGGAGGGTTGAGGTGGGAAAGAGGCTCCCAGGCAGAGGGACAGGGTAAGAAGACCCTGCATTGCAGTGGAATGTAAAGTGTTGTAGGAACTGAAAGAAGGTCACTGTGGCTGCAGGTCTGAGAATAAGGGAAAAGGGGCTTGTAGAGTTTGGCCACAATAAGGATTTTAGATTCTATCTAGAGAAGTGAGAAGATCTTAAAAGGGTGTGAGTCTGGAGATGCCAAAATAACCATTTTTTTTCCTACAAAAATGTACTTTGCACTGTGGAGAATGGATTGGAGGTGAGTCCATAGTGGATGTGGGAGTGCCAGTTAGGAGGTTACTGCAGTAGTAGATTGAGAGACACTGTGAGGGAGCATGCAGCTTGGGGCATGGTGGCAGTAGGGAGGCTGCGTTTACTGCTCAGCGTTGTCTGTGTGAAGAGGGAATCGCATTGTGACAAGGATTCTGCTGTGGGAACAGAGACTAATAAGGCATGGTTTTGACCTAATGGCAGTAGACAAGGTCAGGACTGACCACAGTACAGAGAGGCATGAGTCTCGGGCTCCAGGGGGTGTGGTGTGGGAGGAGCACTTTCCATGGAGAAGCCCAGGGAGGCTCCGTGAGTGTCATGGCATGTGAGGTGGGCACAGCTTTGCCAGGTCACTGTGGAGGGTGGAGGGCATGCCACGTGGGAGGAACAGCACAGGCCAAGGCACAGGAACATGGGAATTTAGCGGAATGATTTGTATTGCAGCCTGATTGCAGAATAGGGTTTTTGTGTAAAAGTAACGGAGATCCCTGGAGCCAAGAGAACCAAATTACACTAGTAGTATCGACCAAATGTCAGCAGGGGGAAGCAGAGAGCTGTGGGAAGGGCACAGGCTGAGTTGGTGTATTTTTTCTGGGGGAAAGAAGGAAGGCAGTGAGGCCAACTGAGGAACGTTGCTACCATCAGCCCTTCTTCCCGCAAAGGACATTATGTATCAAACACTCATCTAAGCAGTTTTCATGCATAAACTCATTTACTTCTCACAACTAGACTCTGGGCTGGTGTTGTAGTTCTAAAGGAAGAGCTTTAGGTACAAAAACCTGGCCAAGGTCATGGAACGGAGAGAGACGCAGACTGGATTTCAACACAGACTCAGAACGGTGCTCCAGACACCACACCGTGAAACTTCTCCCTGCAGCTCCCACGAGCTCTTTGTGCACATTCTACAGCCCACCGCACTTTCAAGCCCACATATTCAGGCTCAGCTGGAGTTCGGCAAAGTCATGAGTTGCTAGGGAGGTAGCTTGTCTCTCCATCAGCAATAGTATAAGATGTGGGTGGCGACGGAAGACCTCAGGATCACAGGCAGCAAGGGCCTCAGCCATCTTGGCTCTTTATGGCCCCAAGTGGTCCTCCTGGCCGGGCCGAATCCCTCTGTGGGTTTGTGTCTGAACTGAAATATCGCTGGGGATGAGGTATAATATTTGCTCCTGAAGGAGGCGGTAGTTTGGTTACTCTGCTTAATAATGCTGATCCAGAGAAACTCAATTTAGCCGAAGGAGCTCTGCTCTTTTTCAAGGAAGAATAAAACAACAACAACTATTTGAACAGAAGAGCATTGGTTGAATGTAAGTCATATTCACACTGTCTAGCTTGTTTCTCTGGTTTCAAGCAGAGCAGATTGTAGGATAGTGTCCCTGTGGCTTCCAGGGAGCATTCTGCTTCTCTGACTCTGACTGTGCAGCACTGTCTTCCCACTGGAGTATCCTATGAGTTGGGGCATAGAAAGGCTGAACCACTAACGACGGCTCACATCCATCCATCCCCTGCACTGATTACTTGGAGGCCCTGATGACTAATAGGTTAATCCGCCTGATAGTTTGGGGTACATAGAAGCCTGAGGGGAAAACTCCACCCCAAAGACCCAATGTAGTTGTATTAAAACCTCCCTGGGGTCACAGAGTCTTCAGGTCCGTCATAACAGTGTAGCGTCTTCCACACCCATGCAGTTTGGTAACAGGAATGACAGCAAAATGAAAGCTCCCATTTGAAAAAAGCCAAACTTTAAGCCCAAATAAAGGGTTTCTTTAGTTCAGCATAACCTGGGGGAGCAAAGGGTTAACTGCCATTCCTGAGTTGCAGGGCCATTTCTGACCAATAGATTGATCTGTGTGGCTCATGATATTAGCACATTGAACATATAGATTAATTCAGCTGAATATTTTTAGAACTCTAGAGAAAAATCCATCTGGAACTGTTTTGAGCTGCAGCATAATGCTGTCAAAAAAAGTCTGAGCAAGACAGTTTGTTAGGCTTGACTGGCACCACTGGTTGTCACAGACCTGTTACAATCAATTGTGTTATCCATCCTTCCTCTTGTTCATTTTGTCATATGCAGAGGAGTTGCTAGGTTTTTCTTTTCTTTCATTTAAACTGTGGTTTGTGGCTTTCACCTGAGAAAGGAAGAGCTTCCAAATCCAGCACCCACCTGAAGAGATCAAATCTGTTCACTAAATTCAGTTTTCTTTTGTCACGGCGGAAGTACTCAGATTGTGTGCTGATCACAGTCAGCACAGGGCTGTTGATCCCAGCCTGCCCTTGCCTCCCACAGGAGTTACTGTGCCACCCAGAGTCCTCAGCTTCCCCTTGTCACTGCCTGAGCTCTTTGACAAAACACACGGAATTCAGTTCTGTCATGACGCGAACACACTGACCTTGGGGCCACAAGACCTGAGCTTGAGCCTCGTCACCACCAAATAGATGGGTGTCACTGGGCAGGCTCGTTCCTGCGTTTGGCAAATGGGGATAATAATTTCTGCCTTACAGGATCAAAGCGATAGAGTCAGATGACTGAAGTGAAGGTGCTTTGAAAATCACAAAGTTGGGACTATGTTAGTTCCAAGTCCTAAAGGATGTTATAGACAATGTGGACCTTAGCTGTATTCCTATATTACATTGCAAAGGTGGAAAAGGAGATATGCTCAAATATAATCGGAATGTATTCAGTCATAAACCTATACCTGGAGTAAAAAAGGAAAACGTGTGTGTGTGTGTGTTGAAAAGGCTGAAAATTGTGCCAGCAATGGTTTCTCTCAGGGCCAGCCTTAGGTTAAGTGTACCTTCAAGGCCTTACCAACCTCTCTCTTATTTTCAGGCCCGAAGGCCTCAGGCTGCCCCACCATGCCCCAGGCCTCTTCCCAAACCTTTGCTTGCTGAATGCATGCTTTCAGGCAGCTTTTAATCATTCCAGAGTTGAATCGGCCTGGAGTAGGTATGGAACCAGAAGTTAGGGTAGACGGGTCTAGTCAGATCAAAATCAGTATTGTTGGATTTAACATTTTTTTTTTTTTGAGAGGGCATCTCTCATGTTTATTGATCAGATGGTTGTTAACAACTATAAAATACTGTATAAGGGAGTCAATGCTCAATCATTAATCCACCCCAAACCTAATTCTCGTCAGTCTCCAATCTTCTGAAGCATAACGAACAAGTTCTTACATGGTGAACAAATTCTTACATAGTGAATAAGTTCTTACATGGTGAACAGTGCAAGGGCAGTCATCACAGAAACTTTCAGTTTTGATCACGCATTATGAACTATAAACAATCAGGTCAAATATGAATATTCGTTTGATTTTTATACTGGATTTATATGTGAATCCCACGTTTCTCCCTTATTATTATTGTTATTATTATTATTATTATTTAAAATAAAATGCTGAACTGGTAGGTAGATGCAAGATAAAGGTAGAAAACATAGTTTAGTGCTGTAAGAGAGCAAATGTAGATGATCAGGTGTGTGCCTGTAGACTAAGTGTTAATCCAAGATAGACAACGGCAATAAAACATCCACGGATGCAGAAGATTTCTCTCAGAACAGGGGGGGTGAGGTTCTAAGCCTCACCTCTGTTGATCCCCAATTTCTCACCTGATGGCCCTCCTGCGACTGTGCCTGTCTTAGGTTGTTCCTCCCGTGAGGAATCTTACCCGTCTCTGGCTAACCAGTCATCTTCTGGGGCCATACAGGGAAATGTAAAGTTGGTAAGTGAGAGAGAAGCCTTATTGTTTGAAATGGTTAGCTTTTTATTTCTTTGCATATTTATGCCCTGTAGCTTCTATGCCCAGCATTTGTCTTGAGATATCTTTATCACTTGGAAGAATTATGATACTCGGTAAGTTCGATTTGAGGCACGAATTCTATTTAAGGGTTGTACTTAGGAAGGAAGAAGAAAAGCTATAGGAGTAGCAGACGGGAGAAAACATGGGAAGATTGATTATTTCTTTGACATATCTTCTTGTAGAGTAACTTCAGCATGTATAGGTTTTAAACTACTAATTAAATTGCGTACACACATTAACATAATAGGAATACAGTTACATAACCAAAGCAGACCTATAATTACCAGCCATCTCCAGTGAAAGCAAGAAAACCAGTTAGGCACCCTAGGCATTTGTGAAAACTTATCTATGATATGGTGGATATTGTCCAACTGAACTTGAACAGTCTGAGAGAAATCAGACAAATTAAAACAACCCATTCTTGGGGACTGTTCACATCCCATATGTTCTTTTAACAGTACATAGTCTGTAGTTGTAAGATTTTGGAGCACTACAATTTGCACTTCTCTTAATACTTGGTTGAGTTCCAACAGTATAGATCCAGTCAAATTTGTTGTTTTACTGTATGCACAGGCCAGCTTAGATATCTCCTTCTTCATTTCCCATGGCAAGCCCAGGAACCGGTGGGATGAGTGCATCTTCACCTGTAGCAGCGTGTGGATCTTTGTTGGGGTTTTTTGATGCTCATCTTCTGGTATGAGTCTTCCAGAGAGTGCTGATGTTGGAAGTTCTTTTTCATATCGTATCTTAGTTTATTTTTGGGGTAGCCAAATTAGGCTTTGATCCTCTGTATAAACACAAACAGACCCTTTGCCTACACTTTTATATGCCCCTTGTACCATTGTGTAGAACTCATTGAAGGTCACCACACAGGAACTGCTTTTTTTTTTGTTGTTGTTGTTATCATTAATCTACACTTACATGACGAATATTATGTTTACTAGGCTCTCCCCTATACCAGGTCCCCCCTATAAACCCCTTTACAGTCACTGTCCATCAGCATAGCAAAATGTTGTAGAATCACTACTTGTCTTCTCTGTGTTGTACAGCCCTCCCCTTTCTCCCACCGCTGCCATGCTTCCTAATCTTAATACCCCCCTTCTTCTTCCCCCCGTCATCCCTCCCTACCCACCCATCCTCCCCAGTCCCTTTCCCTTTGGTACCTGTTAGTCCATTCTTGAGTTCTGTGATTCTGCTGCTGTTTTGTTCCTTCAGTTTTTCCTTTGTTCTTAGACTCCACAGATGAGTGAAATCATTTGGTATTTCTCTTTCTCCGCTTGGCTTGTTTCACTGAGCATAATACCCTCCAGCTCCATCCATGTTGCTGCAAATGGTTGGATTTGCCCTTTTCTTATGGCTGAGTAGTATTCCATTGTGTATATATACCACTTTTTCTTTATCCATTCATCAATCGATGGACATTTAGGTTGCTTCCAATTCTTGGCTATTGTAAATAGTGCTGCGATAAACATATGGGTGCATCTGTCTTTCTCAAACTTGATTGCTGTGTCCTTAGGGTAAATTCCTAGGAGTGCAATTCCTGGGTCAAATGGTAAGTCTGTTTTGAGCATTTTGATGTACCTCCATACTGCTTTCCACAATGGTTGAACTAATTTACATTCCCACCAGTAGTGTAGGAGGGTTCCCCTTTCTCCACAGCCTCACCAACATTTGTTGTTGTTTGTCTTTTGAATGGCAGCCGTTCTTACTGGTGTGAGGTGATACCTCATGGTAGTTTTAATTTGCATTTCTCTGATAATTAGTGATGTGGAGCATCTTTTCATGTGTCTGTTTGCCATCTGTATTTCTTTTTTGGAGAACTGTTCAGTTCCTCTGCCCATTTTTTAATTGGATTATTTGTTTTTTGTTTGTTGAGGCGTGTGAGCTCTTTATATATTCTGGACGTCAAGCCTTTATCGGATCTGTCATTTTCAAATATATTCTCCCATACTGTAGGGTTCCTTTTTGTTCTATTGATGGTGTCTTTTGCGGTACAGAAATTTTTCAGCTTAATATAGTCCCACTTGTTCATTTTTGCTATTGTTTTCCTTGCCCAGGGAGATATGTTCAAGAAGAGGTCACTTAGGTTTATGTCTAAGAGGTTTTTGCCTGTGTTTCTTTCCATGAGTTTAATGGTTTCATGACTTACATTCAGGTCTTTGATCCATTTTGAGTTTACTTTTGTATATGGGGTTAGACAATGGTCCAGTTTCATTCTCCTTCATGTAGCTGTCCAGTTTTGCCAGCACCATCTGTTGAAGAGACTGTCATTTCGCCAATGTATGTCCATGGCTCCTTTATCAAATATTAATTGACCATATATGTTTGGGTTAATGTCTTGAGTCTCTATTCTGTTTCACTGGTCTGTGCCTCTGTTCTTGTGCCAGTACCAAATTGTCTTGATTACTATGGCTTTATAGTAGAGCTTGAAGTTGGGGAGTGAGATCCCCCCTACTTTATTCTTCTTTCTCAGGATTGCTTTGGCTATTCGGGGTCTTTGGTGTTTCCATATGAATTTTTGAATTATTTGTTCCAGTTCATTGAAGAATGTTGATGGTAATTTGATAGGGATTGCATCAAATCTGTATATTGCTTTGGGAAGGATGGCCATTTTGACGATATTAATTCTTCCTAGCCACGAACATGGGATGAGTTTCCATCTGTTAGTGTCCCCTTTAATTTCTCTTAAGAGTGACTTGTACTTTTCAGAGTATAGGTCATTCACTTCTTTGGTTAGATTTATTCCTAGGTATTTTATTCTTTGTGATGCAATTGTGAATGGAATTGTTTTCCTGATTTCTCTTTCTATTGGTTCATTGTTAGTGTATAGGAAAGCTACAGATTTCTGTGTGTTAATTTTGTATCCTGCAACTTTGTTGTATTCCGATATCAGTTCTAGTAGTTTTGGGGTGGAGTCTTTAGGGTTTTTATGTACAATATCATGTCATCTGCAAATAGTGACAGTTTAACTTCTTCTTTACCAATCTGGATTCCTTGTATTTCTTTGTTTTGTCTGATTGCCGTGGCCAGGACCTCCAGTACTATGTTAAATAGCAGTGGGGAGAGTGGTCATCCCTGTCTAGTTCCCGATCTCAGAGGAAATGCTTTCAGCTTCTCGCTGTTCAATATAATGTTGGCTGTGGGTTTATCATATATGGCCTTTATTATGTTGAGGTACTTGCCCTCTATTCCCATTTTGCTGAGAGTTTTTATCATGAATGGATGTTGAATTTTGTCAAATGTTTTTTCAGCATCTATGGAGATGATCATGTGGTTTTTGTCTTTCTTTTTGTTGATGTGGTGGATGATGTTGATGGATTTTCGAATGTTGTACCATCCTTGCATCCCTGGGATGAATCCCACTTGGTCATGGTGTATGATCCTTTTGATATACTTTTGAATTTGGTTTGCTAATATTTTATTAAGTATTTTTGCATCTACATTCATCAGGGATACTGGTCTGTAGTTTTCTTTTTTGGTGGGGTCTTTGCCTGGTTTTGGTATTAGGGTGATGTTGGCTTCATAGAATGAGTTTGGGAGTATTCCGTCCTCTTCTATTTTTTGGAAAACTTTAAGGAGAATGGGTATTATGTCTTCCCTGTATGTCTGATAAAATTCTGAGGTAAATCCATCCGGCCCTGGGGTTTTGTTCTTGGGTAGTTTTTTGATTACCATTTCAATTTCTTTGCTTGTAATTGGTTTGTTTAACTTCTGTGTTTCTTCCTTGGTCAGTCTTGGAAGGTTGTATTTTTCTAGGAAGTTGTCCATTTCTTCTAGGTTTTCCAGCTTGTTGGCATATAGGTTTTCATAGTAGTCTTTAATAATTCTTTGTATTTCTGTGGAGTCTGTTGTGATTTTTCCATTCTCATTTCTGATTCTGTTGATTTGTGTTGATTCTCTTTTTCTCTTAATAAGTTTGGCTAGAGGCTTATCTATTTTGTTTATTTTCTCAAAGAATCAGCTCTTGGTTTCATTGATTTTTGCTATTGTTTTATTCTTCTCAATTTTGTTTATTTCTTCTCTGATCTTTATTATGTCCCTCCTTCTGCTGACTTTAGGCCTCATTTGTTCTTCTTTTTCCAATTTCAATAATTGTGATGTTAGACTATTCATTTGGGATTGTTCTTCCTTCTTCAAGTGTGCGTGGATCGCTATATACTTTCCTCTTAAGACTTCTTTCGCTGCGTCCCACAGAAGTTGGGGCTTTGTGTTGTTTTTGTCATTTGTTTCTATATATTCCTTGATCTCTATTTTAATTTGTTCATTGATCCATTGATTACTTAGGAGCATGTTGTTAAGCCTCCGTGTGTGTGTGAGCCTTTTGTTTTCTTTGTAGAATTTATTTCTAGTTTTATACCTTTGTGGTCTGAAAAATTGGTTTGTAGAATTTCAATATTTTGGATTTTGCTGAGGCTCTTTTTGTGGGCTAGTATGTGGTCTATTCTGGAGAATCTTCCATGTGCACTTGAGAAGAATGTATATCCTGTTGCTTTTGGGTGTAGAGTTCTATAGATGTCTATTAGGTCCATCTGCTCTACTGTGTTGTTCAGTGCTTCCGTGTCCTTATTTATTTTCTGCCTGGTGGATCTATCCTTTGGGGTGAGTGGTGTGGTGTGTTGAAGTCTCCTAAAATGAATGCATTGCAGTCTATTTCCCCCTTTAGTTCTGTTAGTATTTGTTTCCCATATGCTGGTGCTCCTGTGTTGGGTGCATATATATTTAGAATGGTTATGTCCTCTTGTTGGACTGAGCCCTTTATCATTATGTAGTGTCCTTCTTTATCTCTTGTTACTTTCTTTGTTTTGAAGTCTATTTTGTCTGATATTAGTACTGCAACCCCTGCTTTCTTCTCACTGTTGTTTGCTTGAAATATATTTTTCCATCCCTTGACTTTTAATCTGTACATGTCTTTGGGTTTGAGGTGAGTTTCTTGTAAGCAGCATATAGATGGGTCTTGCTTTTTTATCCATTCTGTTACTCTGTGTCTTTTGATTGGTGCATTCAACCCATTAACATTTAGGGTGACTATTGAAAGATATGTACTTATTGCCATTGCAGGCTTTAAATTTGTGGTTACCAAAGGTTCAAGGTTAGCCTCTTTAGTACCTTACTGCCTAACTTAGCTCGCTTATTGAGCTGTTATATACACTGTCTGGAGATTCTTTTCTTCTCTCCCTTCTTGTTCCTCCTCCTCAATTCTTCATATGTTGGGTGTTTTGTGCTGTGCTCTTTCTAGGAGTGCTCCCATCTAGAGCAGTCCCTGTAAGATGTTCTGTAGAGGTGGTTTGTGGGAAGCAAATTCCCTCAGCTTTTGCTTGCCTGGGAATTGTTTAATCCTGCCATCATATTTAAATGATAGTCGTGCTGGATTCAGTATCCTTGGTTCAAGGCCCTTCTGTTTTATTGCATTAAATATATCATGCCATTCTCTTCTGGCCTGTAGGATTTCTGTCGAGACGTCTGATGTTAGCCTGATGGGTTTTCCTTTATAGGTGACCTTTTTCTCTCTAGCTGCCTTTAAAACTCTTTCCTTGTCCTTGATCTTTGCCATTTTAGTTATTGTGTGTCTTGGTGTTGTCCTCCTTGGATCCTTTCTGTTGGGGATTCTGTGTATTTCTGTGGTCTGTTCGATTATTTCCTCCCCCAGTTTGGGGAAGTTTTCAGCAATTATTTCTTCCAAGATACTTTCCATCCCTTTTCCTCTCTCTTCTTCTTCTGGTACCTCTATAATATGGATATTTTTCCTTTTGGATTGGTCACACAGTTCTCTTAATATTGTTTCATTCCTGGAGATCCTTTTATGTCTCTCTATGTCAGCTTCTATGTGTTCCTGTTCTCTGGTTTCTATTCCATCAATGGCCTCTTGCATCTTATCCATTCTGCTTATAAATCCTTCCAGAGTTTGTTTCATTTCTGTAATCTCCTTTCTTGCATCTGTGATCTCCCTCTGGACTTCATCCCATTTCTCTTGCATATTTCTCTGCATCTCTGTCAGCATGTTTATGATTTTTCTTTTGAATTCTTTATCAGGAAGACTGGTTAGGTCTGTCTCCTTCTCTGGTGTCTCTCTGATCTTGCTTTGCCTGTAATTTTGTCTTTTCTTGGTGATAGGAATAGTTTGCAGAGCTGGGACGAGTGACAGCTGGAAGAACTTCCCTTCTTGTTGGTTTGTGGCCCTCCTCTCCTGGGAGAACAGTGACCTCTAGTGGCTTGTGCTGGGCAGCTGCGCGCAGACAGGGCTTCTGCTTCCTGCCCGGCTGCTTTGGAGTTAATCTCCGCTGTTGCTGTGGGCGTGGCCTGGCTCGGGCAGCTACTCCAAAGTGGTGGAGTCAGGTTGGAGGGGGAGCGGCCGGGAGGCTATTTATCTCCATAAGTGGCCTCTGTGTTCCCTGCAGCCCAGGGGTTAGGGTGCCCAGAGATCCCCGGATTCTCTACCTCTGGACTAAGTGTCCCGCCCTGCCCCTTTAGGACTTCCAAAAAGCACCCACCAAAACAAAACAACGACCACAAAAAAAAAAAAATGGTGTTTGTGGCCGGCGCCAGCCTCAAGCACCCGCTCACCGGTCTTGCTGCCCTTTTTCCCTAGTATTGGGGTCCCTGTCCCTTTCAGACTTCCAAAAAGCACTCGCCACCAAAAGCAACAACAACCACAACAACAGAAAAAATGGCCGCTCGCTTTTCTTTTGTCCTCTAGCGCCGGTCTTCGGTACCCGCTCACCGTTCTTGCTGCCCTGTTTCCCTAGTATCCAGGGCCCCGCGCACGCACTGTGCGCTCTGGACTGGATGGCTGGGGCTGGGTGTTCAGCAGTCCTGGGCTCCGTCTCCCTCCTGCTCTGACTCCTCTCCTCCCTCCGGGAGCTGGGGGGAGGGGCGCTTGGGTCCCGCCGGGGCCGGAGCTTGTATCTTATCCCCTTTGCGAGGCGCTGGGTTCTCTCAGGTGTGGATGTGGTCTGGATATTGTCCTGTGTCCTTTGGTCTTTATTCTAGGAAGAGTTGTCTTTGTTATATTTTCATAGATATATGTGGTTTTGGGAGGAGATTTCTGCTGCTCTACTCACGCCGCCATCTTGGCTCTGCCCCTGGATTTAACATTTTTATTTTATTTTTACACATGCATTTAATGAATGTTTATTAAACATCTACTGAGAGCCAACATCTGGTTTAAAGTCTGACGTAAGAATCACAGGTGGTGAAATGTTTTGTTAGGCATGCACAGGATTTAAAATTTTCAATTTAGTTGCCACTATAAAATTCGGAATATTTTACTTCAAATTCTTGATTTGTCTTGCCATTAGGTATTTTCATTTTTATGAATGAAAACTTTTTATCATATTAAAATCAATATGGAACCTAAATATCCGAAACAAAAATTTAGGGTCTCTGGTTGACACTGGCTTCACTATGTGAGCCCTGATCCTGGGGACCTTCTTTCTACTTTCTGGCAGGTTGCCTATAGCTCAGGTACCCTGGAATGGGCTTGGGGGTTTCAAGCAGAGGAACATAGTCTCACTGGGCACAGAGAGTTCCTCTAGGGCAGGGCAGAGGGCTGAACCCCAGGAGGATGTTCCTCTCGCCCATGGGTAAGAACCACAGCCTGACCAGGTAAGTGGGGTGCAGAGACTGACTGAGATTTCAGATTGACAGCAAGAGCCACTGACCCAGCAAGTTAGGGAAAGGCAGTAGTACAGTGGTTGAGACCAGGGCTTTGGAACCTGACCCACTGGGTTTGAGTGGCCACAGGGGGATAACCTTAGTCAAATCTCTGTGTCTCAGTGTCCTCAGATATACAGTGAGGATAATAATAGTACCAACCTTACAGTTGTTAAGAGATGCTTGTCAATGAGCTGTTGCATGCATGGTGCTTAGAGCAGCACTTGGCAGGTAGATAGCGCTCAGTAAATGTTAGCTGTCATCAGTCAAAGCAGGGTGCTGAGATGGGTGGACATCCTGGACCGGCGACTTCTCTGGTGCCCCGTTTTATTATTTATTTATTCTCTATGTTATTTAAGTATTTGTTTGAAAGTTCTTAAGTGGGATGGCTGAGTGATTCTAGGAGAAGAACACTGGTGGGTGAAACTGTTTAAACTGAGGGCGTTCCAGAGCTTTCCTGTGCCAGCTGACATTTACCTTCCAGGATTCGTGTCTGAGATCATAGAACCTTAAACTAACACATATCCCTTTTCAATTTCCAAATGGTGTGCATGCCTCTTGAAGAATCTCTTACAGATAAAAAGGAAATGGGGAGATACTGCAGCCTTTGGGCCATTTGATGCAGACCCTTCCTTGGGGAGCCTCTGGCCAGAGAGCAGGTGGCTGGAGGGGATGCTGACGGGGCCATGTGATCCTTGTCTTGGGTGAGGCTTGGCCCCAGCAGCTTTTTCTGCACACCACTGTGATCTATTCATTTGCTGGGAATTTGATGAAAACTCATATTAAAAATATTTCTAATTAACTCCTGGCAATGCACACGGTAGCTGGAGAGGCAGCAGCAATGGGGAACTTGTCAGTTGATGCCAGCTATGGCAGGAGCTGGAGAACCCAAGCTTGCTGGACTTGTAGGTGGCCATTCCCTTCCCAGCCACTGTGACTTGGAGTAAACCTCTAACACCCTCACAGTAGAGCAAAAGCCTCACATTGTGCAGGCCGCACCATTATCAGTAGGGTTGCTCAAACATACCTCCTCTGATCTTTAACTGAAACGGCAGATCCCTGCACCGTATACTCTCACTGAGACACACAGTGGGACATCTCTCTGGTGCATACAGTGTTCTACACCTTGTTACTTCTCCAGTGATATTTTGTTGCCTCTAGGAGGGTGCCATGAACAACTGACTGTGTGGCAGGCCCATCTAGCTTTAATATCCTGAAAACCAGCATGGAGATATAAGTCAATCAAAGTTTATGGCTCAGTTTAGACTCAGAGAAATCAAGCAACACACGGGAGCTGGTGTGTCTCCAATTCAAGTGCCCTCACAGACCAGGCAGGGTATGTGGATGCATGGCATAGGCACTAGGAAGATGTGGAGCCTGTGGACTTGCCAAGTGTGCCCTGCCTGGAGGCATTCCACTTACAACTGTCTCTAAACTTTGGTGTGGGCCCATAGCTTTAGATCCCCTAAGTTAGCCAGATTAACAGCACTGGCAGCAAAATTACAGTACCCTCCCAGCTTCCATGTAGACTTCTTGCTCCTGTCTCAGAGTAGGGTGATCCTGAAGCTAAGGTAGACCCACCTGGATAGGGCGGGAGCTGACCCCTTCAAACTGTAGTGGGGTCATTGGTAACATCTGTTCTTCTAAGGTGCTGATGCATGATCACACTGTGCAGTGTGTTGGCCATGTCAGGGACGCTGCATTTTAAGAGGACATCTGAAGATGGAAGTCTAACTCACTTCAGTGGCTCTCTTGGGAGAATCACAGGCCTTGGTGCAGATCTGCAGTGAACTGCTTCTCCAGTCATCTAACGAGATGGCAATGTTAGATGTTTTATGTGGATGCTGGGCAGGGCTCTCATGAGACCCTTGGAAGATCCTCCCAGGCCATGGTGCCCCCATGTGGTCGAGGACAGAGAGTAGCTGGAGGATGTCAAGGCAGAGTCACATAGTCTTAATCCAGGACTCTGTGATTTCCCTCTCTCATGCCCCTTTGAAATAATTTACACTGACTGTCCTCCACCCTTCCAAAAAAACCCCACTAAATATCTTTGCTGTGATAACCTGTGATCAGAAGAGACTCCAGGGAGCCAGGAGTTTGATGATTTTAGGGGGATCTCTGCACCCTAAGATGAGAGAAGAGGGCTGGGTCCTATAGGCATTGCATATCCTCTCAATGGGTTGACAAGAAGACATTTGAATCATCTACTAATCAGTAATAACTAATCATAATTCCCTAGTAAAGGAGAGATTGTACCAGTTTTTATTCTCACTGTATCATGAGGACATGAACCGTTCTCCCATGTGTATCAATTAATGTTAGCCATTCCTTTGGCAAAATGAAAATCAGCGTATGTTGAATGAATATGATTGACTCCTTTAACCAATAAGGATGAATTCTCTATGTTTTATCTTTACCTGGGAAGTTCTTTTGATCTAAGAAAATTCAAGTGAAATCCTCTAAACCTCTCCCCAATCTGTACAAACCATTCTGGTAGATGTTATGAAACCCTTTCTTCTGAGGACAGGCAACCGTTAACGTTTCTTTGAAGAGGAATTTGCACCAGTGCTGAAGTTCACTCAAAGGAGCAGCAAAAAAGAGTGACTTTTCAGAGCAGACCCATTGCCTCCGGAGTACTCTTTCCACTTTATTATTAGCAGGTTTTGATGTTGTCTCACCTTTCCCTTCAAAGCAAAGGACTGACACAAGCTCTCATATCCTTGTCTCTCCCAGCATGGCCCTGTGATTTCAGGAGGTGCTGGAGGAGTTATCATTAGCGGGGATGGAGTTTCCTTACTCACATGTATGTGCTGTGCTCTCTCAATCCCAGGCCGGGTTCAGATGCTGCCCCAGGCTGTCTGTCTCCTGCATGCGCTGCTCGAGAATGGACACACCGTGTACGTTCACTGCAACGCCGGGGTGGGCAGATCCACCGCCGCCGTCTGCGGCTGGCTCCAGTACGTGATGGGCTGGAGCCTGAGGAAGGTGCAGTACTTCCTCATGGCCAAAAGGCCGGCTGTGTACATTGATGAAGATGCCTTGGCCCGGGCTGAAGAGGATTTTCTTCAGAAGTTTGGGAAGGTTCGTTCCTCCCTATGCAGTGTGTAGGTGGCGGATCTGCCTCTCCTCCCTCCCGATTTCCTTAGAAAGCCTGGGGTGATGTTAGTAACATGACCTAGATACAAAGATTCTACCTTAATTGAAAATACTTGTCGCTGGCTTCTTTGAAATGTTTTACAAAAGAAGCTGTGACTGACACATGAGAAAAAGCCACCAGCAGTTGCGCTGTACCATGTTCTAGCATCAGACGGAAAGGTAATGCATGTAGCCCTTGCTGCCTGCAGGCCGACCAGCCCTTTAAAGCTGCATTTGTTGTGCTATGCATTCATGGCTGCACTTCCCTGTTGCGTTGTGCTCTGGCATGCAGAAGAAAAGAGGGAGTTCTGTAGATTTCATGAATTGTGTGTGTACGCACACACGCATGCGTGCACAACTTTTTATGCTGATTTGAACTGACATTACAAAATGAGAGCTGGTGGGTTGCCAAAGAGAAATAGTAGAAGCCCGGACTGTGACAAACAGCTCGACATGCCCCTGAAGCGATGGCTTTCCAGACTTTGTGGTTGCGTCCTGCTTCCCAGTTGCTCAAGTCCATACCAAGGCATCACTTTTTCTACCCACAACCCTGAGTGCAACCAAAGTAGAGTCTTTCTCTCTATTTGTTTTAATTGAGGCTTAATGAGCATAGGTAGCTTGCCCGAGTTCTCATGGCTAGTCAGGGACGAGCTGGAGTTTAAACCCAGGTTTTTCCGACTCAGTGCTTTTTCAGCACAGCTTGTTGCTCTGCCAGCATGATAAAGGATTCAATTTCTCTCTAGCAGGATAAAGTCTATTTTTCTGTAGAAGTTTCCTACAGTGAGAAATAGAATGCTGTTCTGATTAGTTGCCAAAGAACTTAGGAAAGTAGTTATAATTTTGTACAGCCTAATTTAAAACATGGTAGGCAGTCTCAATGCCATAGTGGCTTGAGCCATAGCTCATGAAGGAGCTGTGTTACTGTAAGAGTCGAAAATGCCCACAGATAATTATTCCACAGTTTAGGAGCCATCATGGTTCAGCCCTCAATTCACTACAATACACAGTTACCGTGCCTCCAGAATATGCAAATCACTGCTCCAGGTTCAGTAGGAGATACAGAGATTAACAAGACTGCCTTTAAAAAATTCATAGTCTAGAAAATAGCCCTGTGTTCAGTCAGTGGTACTGCAGGAGTGAATGGTATGCTAGACTAGGGGAAGGGCATTAACTTTTATTGAGTGCCTCTTATGTTGTAGGTGCTTTATAATCTTACCCAATTTCATCTTCATTGTAACCTACAAGGGAGGTTTCATTACCTCCATTATGTGGATGAGGAAACTAAGGCTCAGAGAGGTTAAATCAACTGTCCACTATCAAATGGTGAATAAATAGACAAAATCAGATGCAAAGCTAGGTTTGACCTAATGCCCATCCTTTTTCTATTAAACTGTGATGCTTATTTATTTTTCTCCTCCTAATCTTCCATCAGTATTTATTGATAAATATGAGAGATTCTAATTTAGGAAGTTTGGGGGATCAGAAGGATGCAAGGTGAGTTCAGGGGCTGTCAGAGGAGGGAGAGATGTCTTACAATGGTGGGGCTTGGGGGAGGGTGGCTTTGACTTGAGCAGGGAAGGCTAGAGAAGACAAAGACACATTTCTCCCAGTTTTAAACAGTTAAATTTATAAGTCAGTATTGAATAATGTGAAATCCAGCTCCCTTGGCTAGAAATACCTAGAGATAACTACTGTATTCAAGTAACCCATTTATAGTCATAATGTATTGTGAAAATGTAATCTTAAATATGGAGTATTTCTAATTATACATGTATGTGTGTGTATCTATAAATTTCTTTAATGTCTAAGAATTTCAGCTGCATAATTTCCGCCACAGAAAGACCTTTTTGGGTGGATTTTTCCCTTTTTGCTCTAAAAGGCAAAACCAGTGTAAGGCTACTAAAGAATGTCTTGGAATAACTTTTCTTGGCCTCAGTGAATCAGATGTCCAGTGTGTTTCAAAATCACCTGGAAGTTTTGCCAAATAAAAGCATTAAAAATGACCTCTGTGTACAGAATGTTTAAAAATGTTATTAATTCAGTCTGAAATCTGGAAGAACAAACTGTGTTTCCTTATTTATGAAAGAGGCAGTCAGCAGAACTTGTTTTTTCCTTGTCACTCTCACTTTCTCATTAGCTGATCAGAATTGGCAGTTACAGGACAAAAGGAAGTCAAAGGTGAGGGTGCCACCAAGAAGTGAGGACAAAATCCTCAAGAGTATGTCAGAAGTGATCATAGCACATATTGTGCCATTTGCTGCTTGCCTCTGGCATTCACAAAACTATCCAGTCATGTGTTTCTCAAAGAAGATCATGAGATCTCACTCATGGTAAAGAAATATCCAAGTAAGGTTGCTTTCTTTAAACATGAAACATTGTTCCTCAAATATTTCGTGTGCCAACATTAGGAAACATCTAGAAATAGATGCTCTTTTGACCAATATTAAAGTATGGGTGAAAACCACTAAGAAATCATAATGAAAAATTGTTAGTACTATGAAAATTACATGGAAGTAGTGGAAGGAAAGATCTGAAGGTAATTTAGACAGGAAATGAGAACTGGTGACACGTGAAAAAACACCGAAGAGCTAAACATATAGTCAGTTTGTGCAGACATTAAAACTGGAAGCATCTTTAGAGATAGTTTCCTTGACTTCCTTTATTTTACAGAGAAGCAGAGACACCAGGCGACTCCTATGGCAGAGTTTTAGCTGAGGGCCAGAGGAAAGGGACAAGCTAGGAAGATAGGCCAGGGTGTTTACTGAGAGTCAGTGAGCGGTTGGAGGGGAATTTCTGGATGAAAGCAGACAGTATAGCTAGATAGTGGAGAGGAGTTTGGGGTGGAGTGGCTAATGGGAGCTGAATTAAGGGAAGAAAATGGTTAGAATGAGGAAAAGCAAAGCATAGTGAAATTTCCAAAAGAAGAAGCATGTTTCCTTCTATAAAGATAATATTGGGAGGGATATTGAGAAGCAAGGTATGATTGTAAAAAAAGGTGGGTGAGCCAGAGTTAGGTTCCCAGGAGAGAGGGTCATGCTAAATATCCACTTACTCCCCTTTGGGCCTAGATTGCAGTAGGAAGAGACCAGGTAGACTTGATGTGCTGACCAAGTCAGGGCTAGGATGTGCACTGGTTTGTTACCTGCTTGGAAAAAAAGAAATCTTATATAAGATGGAACTAAGAATAAAAAGGGAAGGATTGGTGAAGCTGCCTCTCATTCTTAAAATAATAATAACAACACTAACAACTTTGTCCTTTCCTCCCTGAACCCATTGCTGCGAAAGTCTTTCTCCATTCAGTTAATGGAAACATTGTATTTGATCAGGTTCAAACTTCAGGGTCGTTCTTAACTCCTTTTTTCTAACATCACATTCAGTCTTTCAGGAAAGTCTGCCACTTTGTCTTTCAAAATATCTATAAACTACCTTCTTTTTACCTCCTGCACTGAACAACCCTGGGCAGAGCCAATGAGATCTCTAGACTGGCTTCAGAAATATCCTCCTAACTGGGTCCCCTCCCCAGCCCCTGCTACTCTCAAATCTACCCTCACCCAGTGATGAGGGTGATGTTAGATCACCTCCAGTGACTTGCCGTGTCACTCAGGGCAGAAGCTGAAGCCCATCCAGACCTACACAGCCTGGTTCCCTGTCCTGCCTCTAGCCTCATCTCATGCTGCCTCGCCCCTCACTCTGTTCCGGCCACGCTGCCTCTTGCTTTCAGGGCATTGCACTCGCTCTTCTCTCTACCTGGAATGCTCTTTTCCTGATGTGCAAATGATTCCCCAGTGATGCCTCTCTGGACCAGCCTCCACCCCAGCCTTCCTTCCATTCTCTGCTTTATTTCTCTTCATGGAACTTATTACTGACCAATATATCACATTAATTGCTTTTTTTGTTTTATTATCTGCATCCTTTCACTACAATACAAGCTTCACAAAGGCCCTTGTTTATGTCTGTTTTGCTTGGTGGGGGGTGTATCTAGAGGTCCTAGAACCGAGCCTGGCAGATAGTTCCTCAAGTGAAGGACAAGAAGAGCTGCACCTATTGAGCGAGACAAGCCCCATGGGCTGTTTCCTAAGGGCTTCACATGTATCAGATGATTAATCTTCCCAACAAAGCCATGAGGTAAAATGTTATTTTTTTGAGTTTACAGATGAGAAAACTAGAGGTAAAGAGAAAACGTGAACTTATTCTTAGTCAAGTCAGACAGTTTCCCCCCTGGTTTGATGGTGTAAGCTCCAAATGAATAACCCTGTATAAACTCCAGAGACACTGCATGTGTTCATTTGCTAGGGCAGCCATAAAAAAGTCCAACGGACTGGGTGGCTCACACAACAGAAACATGTTGTTTTACAGTTTACAGTTGATTTACAAATCCATGCAGGCTAGAAGCCTGAGATCGATGAGTAGTAGGGTTGATTCCTTTTAAGGGCCTGTAGGAGAATCTGTTCAGGCCTCTCTCCCAGCTCCTGGTGGTTTGTTGACAGCGTCTGGCGTTCCTTGGTTTGTAGAAATACCACCCTGACCTCTGCCTTCATCTTCACATCACATTCTCCCTGTGTGTGTCTGCAAATTTCCCCTTTTTATGAGGATACCAGTCACACTGGATTAGTGGTCCACTCTCACCTAGGATGACTTATCTTTTTTTTTTTTTTTTTGTAGATAATTATTTTTTATTGAAGGGTAGTTGACATACAGTATTACATTACATTAGTTTCAGGTGTACAACATAGTGATTCAACATTTATATACATGACAATTCTAGGTACCAGCTATCACCATACCAAGCTGTTACAATATCTTGACTATATTCATTACATCCCGGTCACTTAATATTTTACCATTGGAAGTGTGTACTTTTTTTTTTTTTTAATTGTGAGGGCATCTCTCATATTTATTGATCAAATGGTTGTTAACAACAATAAAATTCTGTATAGGGGAGTCAATGCTCAATGCACAATCATTAATCCACCCCAAGCCTAATTTTCATCAGTCTCCAATCTTCTGAGGCGTAACAAACAAGTTCTTACATGGAGAACAAATTCTTACATAGTGAATAAGTTCTTACATGGTGAACAGTACAAGGGCAGCCATCACAGAAACCTTCAGTTTTGCTCATGCATTATGAACTATAAACAGTTAAAATATGAATACTCATTTGATTTTTATATTTGATTTATATGTGGATACCACATTTCTCTCTTTATTATTATTATTTTTAATAAAATGCTGAAGTGGTAGGTAGATACAAGATAAAGGTAGAAAACATAGTTTAGTGTTGTAAGAGAGCAAATGTAGATGATCAGGTGTGTGCCTGTAGACTATGTGTTAATCCAAGCCAGACAAGGGCAATAAAACATCCACATATGTAGAAGATTTCTCTCAGAACAGGGGGGGTGAGGTTCTAAGCCTCACCTCTGTTGATCCCCAATTTCTCACCTGATGACCCCCCTGCGACTGTGCCTGTCTTAGGTTGTTCCTCCCTTGAGGAATCTTACCCGTCTCTGGCTAACCAGTCATCTTCCGGGGCCATACAGGGAAATGTAAAGTTGGTAAGTGAGAGAGAAGCCTTATTATTTGAAATGGTTAGCTTTTTATTTCTTTGCATATTTATGCCCTGTAGCTTCTATGCCCAGCATTTGTCTTGAGGTATCTTTACCAGGATGACTTATCTTAATAATTACCTCTACAAGGACCTTATTTCTGAATAAGGTCACATTCTGAGGTACCAGGGGTTAGGACTTCAACATATGAACTACAGGGGACACAATTTAAGCCATGGCACTACAGTAAACAATTACCTGAAGACTGTGGAAAGCAAAAACTCCAGGCAGGCTAGAGGAGAATGGAAATTTGGAAGAAGGAACGAGAGTGGGCTGAGTTTCCCATTTTTACAGGTTGAGCCTGGTGGCAGACAGCGGAAACACTGACAGAAAACCCTCTCTCTCATCCCCCTCATCCTTGGGTCAGGAACTCAGAGTCGAGCAAAATTGCACATTTCCCTAGTGGGGGAGATTGGTTCAGGCCAAACCCTGTGACTAAACATGGGCCCCAGAGATACACAGAGCAGTTCTGGGGGCTTCTGGGTAAAGTGTTCTCATGATTAAGAAAGAACTGCACAGGCAGAGATGCTCTTTCTTCCTCAGGTAGTGGTTTTGTGTGGGTACGTGATCCAGACTAGTGGGACCATCTTCCTACCACTTGAGAATAAAGCCAACACAGGATGGAGAAAACAGAACTGATGAAGCTGGAGTTACTAGATAAGTTAACTGATAAGTTCTTGACTTCCATCTGTGTCTAACTATTTGTGTTTAAACCAGTGAGAGTTGGGTTTCCTCTTACAGCTGAAGGCTCTAATTGGTACACTACCAATATGTAAGTTATAGTTTCAAAAACAGTATTTATTTCTGTAAAACTTGTGGTATTAAAATGTATTCTGATTTCTGATATCACTTAAAGAACTTATGTTTTATATTTTGCTTCTACTGGGACAGTGTCCGTCAGTGATTTTGCTACCACTGGGTTTCAGAGAATAGTTAAAAGGCAGATGAAAGTCTTGAATAATGATCTCCAGATTAAAATTCTGTGACAGAGAAAAGTAGTTTTAGTGGGTCTATTGGACTTCAGAGCATTTATGTATTTGTGATTCTCAGTTACTGTCCTTTGAACAGTGGTTCTTAGCAACGGAAAGCCAACACAGAATGGTAAATATTGAAAGCACTCCATTTTTCTTGGCAATAAACATACACTCTACAGAATTATGCCTTCAGATAATCTCCAAACCTTATGTGAGCCAGGTAATCTTACTATCCAGCCAAGTAGCTAGTTAAAAATGAGGTGGACTGGGCTGGTTTGAAGTTTATGACTTCTTTTCCCTATCTTTACATAGAAATTATTCTGAGTATTAAGATTTTTAAAAATAGAGGAAAAGAAAATAAAAAAGTAGCATGTAGAGGAAGAAACAGTAAAAATAATGGATTTTTCGCAAATGGAATCATTAGCCCCTGAATATATGAATTGATTTTCTCATTTTAAAAGAATTCACAAGTAGAAATTTAAACGTAAGAAACTTTGAAAGATGATTCATATGATAATGTTCAGTGTTTCTAGCTGTATACTTATAAACTTGGACCAAGTTTGTATCTGATAAAACCTTATGTTCAATCTCCAACACAAAACACATTCAAAACATTCTTTGGTTGAATAATTAGCTTTTTTCTCATGTAAGACCATTCAGAGTCTACTAAAAATGTATTTGTATATTTCATATCATTGGTCTGCTACTGAGCAGTTCTTTAATCTTCTAAAGATGTCCCTTTACTCCTGTTTATCTTTGATTACTTAGCATTAATTTAGTGTCAACATGAAATATGTGGTTAGTACATTAGAGTAGGCATGGAATAGTGGAATGGCTAAGTCCTGGGCTCCTGTTTTTAGCCAGAAGATATGATGGGATGTCCAAGAATCTGTCCAGTGGGGAAAAAGCTTTAAGCTCAAATACAATCTTGAAGTTCTCATTTGGCCTCAAGGACAGAAACCTAAGAACAAAGTCCAGAGACAGCTGAAAGACTTGTCAGAGGCAGGCAGAAAATGTGGGGCCATTCTAGGAGACAGGAAGAATTCCTGTGCTAACTGTATTAGGCATTATACCAATATTACTAAAGGAAATATTACTTTAGCATTCAGTGAGTAAGATCGCTGTCATTTAAATCTGAACCAGAAAAATTAGTATTAAATGATCTGGCACAGTACCAAAGTGGAATGGATTACCAAGGAGAAATTCACAAGAAACTGGACAGTGAAAGAATAAAGAGCTGGACCTAGAACAGAGCAGGTAATTGTCATTGTCACACCTATCAAGGCTTTCATCAGTTGCTAGTAAGAAAAAACTCAGAACTCGCTGAATGTATTTCAGTGTGCTATATATAGTGGTTTAAGAAAATGGAATATAGTTTTCATTTGATAGAGATCCTTACTGTTGCCTTCTTAAAGTTAAGTGACAAGTCCAAAGATGGATTTATGGGCCAATTTCAGTGAAGATTTTGTACCCATTGTGGACAACAAACAAGGTAGGCACCCTCCCATTTCTATAGAATGGTGTTCAAACAAAGCTTAGCCTGCCCAGCCCTTCACATGTTTCAGGGGCTTAAGCCATTTCTGTTCATTATGACTACTGACATATTTGGATATGTTTCCATTTGTTTAGTTTTTATTTTGAAAGTGTTCTGCTTTTTCTGTTTTATTTCCTCCTTTAATTTTCACTTTTATGACTTTTCCCCCTTACAAGGAAAGAGCATTAACTTACATCCACTGGTCTTTATCCCTTCTTCATGCTGACATTATTACAATTGTAATTATGAGATGCTTTAGATATATTTCTCTTTTTCCTTTTGTGTTCCTACCTTTTAAAAATAAGTGCAGACATATGTTTCATCGCCAGACTTACAATTACTGCCCGATCCCATTTTTGCTTCCTTATGTCTCCTAACTTGCATTGTAATTGAGAATTTTAAGCTCAGTGACTCTCAAGGCTCTGATGGGCACATTACTGCCCACCTCCCCAACAGTACTGCATCTCCTCACTAGGAGTTCTGAGGCACAGCTTTCTTTCCTTCAGTTCATCCATTAACTTAGTTCTGAAAGCATCTTTCATGCTTAAATATCTAATCTGCCGGTAATCTTTCGTACCTTTTCTGCATTGTTGCAGGTGGATTTCTATCTTCAAATTTCATATGGTGATTTCCATTCAGGTGTCAGGAGAAATCATGTGTTTGCATTTTAAATCAGAATTTTCTCAATAATCATCTATACCAATGACACCCAAATCTCAACCTTAATTCTAAAGCTCTTTCTTGAGCACCAGACCCCTATGTCAAAAATTTTTTGAACACTTTTATTTGGACATATTCAAGGATATCTCCCAAACTCAGTATGCCACAAACTGAAGTTTTCTTTCTTTTGTCAAATCTCCCATATTCTCTCTATTGGACAGACAGGGGTGACACCTTCTCTCTAGTTGCTCAAGTCAGAAACCTGAATGTCATTTTTTCATCTCCCTCCCATTTACCACCTTTCTAATCACCCAGCAAGTTCTTTCAATGATACCTCCTAAATAACTCTTAAATTTGTCCACATTCAACTGCCAGCTCTGACATAAGGTATTAAAGTACTCTGACTGATCTTCTATTGCAGTGCTTACCTCTTTCCAGACCATTCTTTATAATGCTACCAGAGAAATCTTTCTAAAATTCAAATGTGATACTATCTCTTACTCAGTACTTCTCAATGGCTCCTTATTGTTTCCTTGGGAAAAAGTAAAAAGGTTCTTATTGTGGCATATAAGACCCTTTATAATCTATACCACACCTTTCTCTCCAGTCTCTCTTGTCATTCCTATGACCACCCCCTAAGAGAATATTCACAGTGAATTACTTAAATGTTCTATGACCTTTTTACCTTCTGGTTTTGCACATAAGCTTTCCTCTGCCTGGCATCCTTTTTCCTCCCATCTATGTCTGGCTAGCTTCGACTCATTCTTTGGGTCTCCACAGTCACTCTCTCTTAGGTATCTCCATGAGTCCCCAAGTTTGCTCCTCCTAGACATTTTCAAAGGTCCACACACTTGCTGTTCTTGAAGCATTGAACACACTGTATTGTAATATTTTAGGTAGGAATGGTACAAAATGCTTAGTAAAATAGGCTTCTGCACATTCTCAGATCTTATTTAAGCCAAATACTCTGGATCCTATGCTCAGATCTAATGTGTATTTTAATCCAGGAGAATGAAGAATGCATTTCAGGAGAACTTTTATTTCATGTAAGTTAATGAGTGGGGTATTATTTACTAAATAAAATATTATCAAGGGCTTTGTTTTGTTCTGGTTTTTTTTGTTTTGTTTTAAGCACTTGAATAACTACTTCTATATATACTACTAGTATTAAATTATATTAAATCATAACGAGTACCATATCAACATCAGAAAGCCACGATCCTGTAAAATGTTATATTGCATTTTCAACCCAATCTCTTGCTGGAAATTGCACTTATTCAATCCCCTTTTGGTTTGTCATCATAGGCTAATAGTGATGGCCTTCAAAAAAGAACAGCCTTATGAAATACACTGCTATATGTGCTAAGAATATTGTTGATTATACTACATGGCACAGTATTCTCCCGTGAGTGATCCAATGGAACAAATTTCCTTCTGGCTGAGGAATTAAGCACAGTTGTTATTTTCCTGAGCAATAAAAGAATATGTAACTGTGAAGCTTGCAAATAATTGTTTTCTCAATAACAACTTGGATTAAGTAGTACAAGTTTCTTGAACTAAATTCTTTGACCTGCCTTGTATTCCTACTCATTTTTACCTTATTCTCTAATTTTTCTTACTTATTTTGAATTTTATTTTCATTTTGCTATGTTGTTTTATCTATTATAAAATGATTCCTTTTGGAGGAAGAGAGGTATAAATGTATACACAAATTAGATAGTTTTCATGTTGAAGCATTTGCATAATATAAAAGCTAAGATTATGAATACTACTGGTATAAATGTCAAGAGGTGAACTGTCATACCTGTGTCAGGGTAAAGTTCTGTCTTTTGGAAATGAAGATACTCTAAAAATAATACCATCCCTTAACCTTCACCTCATGGACGCAGTATCAGAGGATTGTCTCAAATCTGCCAAATGTCTCCAGGTGTGTGTGTTAATTTGATTGGCAGATGCATTCTTATGATCAAGCAAGAATGAACTGGAATTCAGATCATCATCATACATTTTCTGTACACACAGAACATTACAGATGGAGGAATGTGATTTTTTTACTTTTTCTCATCCAATTATTTTCCTAGTCTCCATAATTTCTCTTATAATCAATGGAGTAAACAATCAGACGTGACCACCTGTTCTTCCTCCATGTAGTCTGTTGAGCATATAAACAACTGCAGGCCTCAAAGTTATAAATGAAATGAAAACTAAAAGATTAGGCAAGGCTAGTGACCTGTTACATTTCAGATGTCTGAATAGTGGAATTCTCTCTCCTAGGGAAAACTGAAGACTTGATAGTATTGTTAGTAATCAGCAGTATTCCCTTGTGAAGTTAACACCAAGATTTATTTTTTTTTCTACTTATAGTATTACTGTTTTCTCTGAGGGTAAGCTGACATTTTAAATCATTACTTAAAAAGATTTCTATTTCTGTATGCAGAAAAGTTTTGAGTAGTTTTAATATAGTAAGCTGACAATTAGAAAATGGAGGTGACATTCTTTGGAGAATATGGGATCATTCATTTAGATACAGTAGCCTTGCATGTATTCACTGGCAAGCAGTAATTGGAGTTGTTTAAAGACAATTTGTTTCATTATTTAGGTATTTAAATAGTCCCGTATATGCATGAGGAATAACAACTGATAGAAAACAAGACTCTTTTGAAAGGTGATTTTAAAGTGTCTATGAGCAAATGTCCAAGTTTAATGAGAAGAATGTGCCAATATTCTTTCTCCAGAAATTGCTTTCCCAAAAATACTTGTTTGTAGTACAGAATGCATTTTATCCCTTGGTAGTCTTTTTTTTCCCAGATAAAAGAGAACTTTTTGATTGTCATTTTTAATGACAGAAATAGAGTGTACATAAACTAAATCCACATTTTAGTCAGGTGTCAATCTTCCTGCAGCTCATAATAGAAATATTATCAATAAGATATTTTGCAAATATGAAAAAGGGTAAAACATGGCTTAGTAATAGTTCAAGTGAAAACAATGTATTTGAATGAGCCAGCCCTTTGCTGTTGCTAATAAAAAGGCTAACAAAATGAGGGGCTGATTTATTACATACAAAAATACATAAAGAAACGAACGCTCAGGTCCTGACCACAGAAAGTACAGTGTAAAACTTTTGCTCTGACCGCTAGTCAGTTGAAGGTTATATTCAGTTCTGCCAACAAGTTGGAAGTAGTATATTGGCATTTACAGATTAGACAGTTTTCCAAAGAGGATTTCTGATTTCCTCAGAAGTAGAGCTGGAGAAAACAAGACCCACAGATCTTTTTTGTACTAGTAATTTTCTCTTTTGAACAATTATGCAAATGCTTACTATCTTCCAAGTGTTTGCTCATTTAGTGCCCACAGTGGCTTCGCTCCATGGGTGCGATTATCAAAATGTGTAGAAAGGAGCTTAGGAAGATTCACTTTAAGAGAAGAAGACCATGGAAAGAAATTTCACTTTCAATGTTCGAAGGATTAGGAGAAAAACAAGGCCATTACGTGGTACTTGGTGCTCCAGAGGGCAGACGTAAGATTCCCAGTTAGGATTTGCTGGGCGGCAGCTTTTGCCTTGCTTTAAGGAACAGCTTTCTGGAGTTGGAAAATGGCAAGACACATTCTTTGCAAGATAAGGAGCTTCTCAACGCTGACTTATTTTAAACCAGAATTTGAAAAACTCCCTTCCAAAAATGTTTTAAAAGGGATTGATTACTGGGAAGATTTGAACATATGATTTCTGAGGTCCCTTTCAAAGTTAATAATCTATGCTCCCAGTTACTGATTTATGACAATTTAAAATTTCCTCTTTTCCCTTGAACATTAAAAGCTACACACTAGTATTTACCAAGGCAACCCCAAGGACCCAGGAGGGAAGTACTGAAGTCCTACAGTGCTCAAAGAGAAAACCGAATGCTCAGCTAGCTCTTCTTGCCACTTCCTAGTGACATTGGAGAAGATGGGGTAATGGAAATGTGCAGCCTAAATAAATACATGTAGCTAGCAGAGGGTGTCATGTTGTGTGTGCAGGGAATATTAGAATGACTTATCTCGGGCCAAATGGAATGAGCTATGGATGGCTTCTCCAGTGAGAAAAACTTTAAAGGAGAAAGGGGGTCCTAGCCTCAAGAGAGAAGAGGCCATCCTTGCCACAGGAATCATCACCTCCATTCATTTAGAATTCGTGTAACTGTCTTGCTTGGGTGTAAATCAAAGACTTTCCCTGTAATATTTTTATTCAGAGTTCTTCATGAAGATACCACTTTAAAACAGCTGTGACAAAAATTCAGCCTGATATCAGTAAAACAGATTTAAATTTGATCATTCTTGGGCCCAGTTCTACTTTACTGGCTGACGATTCTATGGGCCATATTATATTAGGTGTATTGGCGGGTCAAGTCACACTCACCTTTTCATTCATTATTTTAACTTTGAGCCAAACCAAATCAATTGACTCAGAGCACCACTCAAGACAAGTATATTACACATGCCAGGATTTTACTAATTCCCTAGTCTTCTGGCTAAATACCAGCCCCTCAGTCCCATCAGAAGAACTTGATTCTTTTTCTTGTTTCATAGGACAAGAGCTGTTTGCTCAGGCAGTGTCCTAGCCAAGTACATTAAAGATAAGGATACTTGTGAATATGATCACATTTCTCAAGTAATCTCCTGAGTAGTTGGCTCCCTATTTTCCCTGCTGTTTAATTTCTTTCCTTTGACACAATTTTCTGCCTATTTGATTAAACAATTAGATATTTGTGTTAATTAGATACTTGTCTCTCCTGAAGTGGAGGTACTTAGCTGGTGATGGGAGCTGCGTCTTTGATGCTCATTCTGAGTAAGTCTTTTTGTTTTGCTCTTTTCTCTGTGGCACACATTATCTGTGTCTTCATTGCTGTGAGTGGTGCTCCAAAAGTACATCAATCTTAAATGGTCCCCCAAAACAGAACTTCTTTTGTACTGTGTGTTGCTTAAAACTGTGTTTCTGATGTCCGCACCACACATCCATAGATGATGTTCTTAACTGGACATCACAGCGTTTCAGGTAGGCCATCTGTTGCAGGGCCTGTGTGCATGTGCGAGGCTGCACATTTTGAGAAGGCTCAGTCATGCATTCGTGTACATAGGGTCTAGTAAAGCATCATGTGTCTGTGAGGACATAATCGTTTCTTTGGGGTGATGATGAAAACAATACTAGGATATCACCTCAGCTTGTTCTGGACATAATAGTTATGGTAATAGTTTAGTGTGAACTGGGTTCCATAACAATTCTTTTAAGTAGATATTATGATTGTTCTCATTTGCTGATAGGAAACTGAGGTACAAAGAGGTTAATACCGTTCTTGGGGTCACACAGCTTGTAAGTGTTAGAGATGGAATTAAAATCAGGCCAGCTTATACCATAAGCTCCACTCTTAACCACTACGCCGTGTTGCCATGATAGCTGATTTTTATTTTTAATATATATGAAGGACAACCCAACCATTTCATGGTTTTTGGAAAAAAAAAACATCTAAAATATTTAATAAAATCTATGAAACAAATATTTATGTTTTGGCATAACTCAAATATCAATTTAGAAATGTTTTCCACATAAAATTTTAACATAGTATATAAATATTTAAATATGAAAAATTAATATAAAATGTAAATACATGCTTTAAAAAAACATAAATTTTTTATTTATGCCAGGGCATTGAATATTATTTTTCCTATATGTAAGAAATACAAGTGGGGGAAAAAGACGAATGATGTCTAAAAAATGTAATAAATTACACAACTATGAAATGCCAGATTAAATGATATATTTGTGTGCCTATGCTTCATTTAGACGTTCATGCAGGGCAGTGAAATAGCTGAATAGGGGCACAAGAACCATAAGCAATTGGTTTGTTTTCATGTGGAGTCAAACTTTTCCATATTTGTCTTGGGATGTAGTTTTCATTTTCTTCTTCTTCCCTTTGGTGGATGTGAAATTGAATAAGAATCTATACTGTTGTAAAGGGATTTTCAACTGGCAGAAGTAATTTCCATAGCTAGTTGCCTGGTTTGAGAAGTATCTGATAGGATAAAAAGCTGTAAGATGAACAATAGGATTATAATTGGCTTTTTATCAATGAATCAAAGGGTGATGGAAGTTTCCTGTAGTTTTTTTTTTTTCACACTTTCTTCCTAACCTTGTTAAGTGTGCTGTTGTTTGATGTATCATTTTTTGGATTATTTCTTCTGAGTTGGAAAGAGGATATTTTTGTTTTGTCTTGACCATGGAGTTTTAAATTTTTAATCTAAAATCTATTTAGTGGACATGAATGTTAAAAAGGTGATACAAAATTTTGATGCTGAGGAAAATCACCCCCTTTTTGAATCTGGGAGGCAGTGTTATGAGCAATGTGTCGTTCCCTGCCTGAGGACATTTTCTTTTGTGTGTCAAGTTTTCCTGAATTACAGTGATGTTGGTCTCCCTTTGAGCCTCGTATATTCCTTTTTGAGATTTGCAGTCAGCGTAATTGAGCTTCAGAATGAAGAATTCCTGTATATCACCCTTGTTTCAAAGAGAGAGGCTAATAGAATGGCCCGAGCTTATGAAGTCCACATATCATGGTACAGAACCAGGTAGTGGAGCTATGAATATAAAAAGTTAGGCTGGTGTTCAAACTGTTCAGAGTGTTTTTGTATTTCTATAAAATGGTAGGAACAGAAAAAAAATTCATTTAAATACTCAAATGAGAACATGCTAAACCAAAGGGTATTTTACTTACCAAGTATGGCATGATAACTATAATTATAATTGTTCAATAATTGTTATTGCTGTTAGAAATTCTGAGTGGTTTCTCAAAGGAAAGGAAAGTGCAGGTTGGCAGTTAAATCCACTTTCTGACTTTCAGGAGCAACTTCTTTGTAATAAGTAAACCATAAAACATATAATCTTTCCCTGGCCAAATTGCAAATTGAATTTTTACCATCATCTTGCTGTATCAATTCCTCTTTCCCTTTCCATTCTTCCCTCTCCCCACACCCAGGGATGACAGTAAGGCACAATACCAATGCCCGTACCTCACTGTGGTTCCCTAGGCCTGCCCACGCAGTTATAGGATCTCTCTCTTTGTTCCCTAATCAATCTGATGTTCCTTCCTGCTTGTGTCTTAACTTTTGCTCTTGGGCAATGACTATATTCTAAGTTCTACAACCTAGAATCCAATATGATTGAATAATTTAAGTTTGGTATATTTAATGTTTCCAAAAATCTAGACACCAAAAAGAGACCTACCTGCTTGCGCACTGCAAAAATCCCCAAAGAGCGAATCCCAAGTAATGAAATGGCTAATACTACAATGGTCTCAGTGATCTTTAGAGGCCAGTGGTCCTCATTAATATTTTTAAAGTTAGATCTTTTAGCAAACTATCTACTACTTATATTTGAAGCTGTCATGTTCAGTTGAAAGGAGTTGGAGGTAATACGTTGTATTCTGTTTTTCCAAAAGGAAGGAGTATTGTTGACTAAGGGAATACTTTGCATGAGGATATGAGAAATAAAGCAGCTATTCTCATTGGCCCACTTTTCTCAGATTGCCTTCCTTTTCTCTTCTGTTTCTTTGAAACATCTTCATAAACCATTTGATTTGTGAAAATTATTCACAGGCTCTGGAGCAAATGTAAACACTACATTATTTTGTAAACTAATGTTCATTATACATTTTAAAGACAGTAATAAAACTAAATTTGGAAAGTTTTGTTCATCAGGGAAGTATTATTTCATGTTAGAGTATTTCAAGATATTCTTCTGTGTCTAGGTTAGATTTTCCAATAACTGCATTTTGTGGAGTCAAGGTAAACTGCATTTGTAAGAGCAGGGTGAAATCTAAAACAAAATATTCATCTATATATACATTTTATTCTTTATCAGAAATCAAATTGTTAGAAGAGTTATCCTAAATGGTCCAATGTGCCCAAATGCCTAATATATTTTTCTTGAGTATGATAGTAAATTCCTAAAAGAAACTTTCAAATCTTTGCACATGGTAATATTATCCAGCAGGCATAATAACATTTCTCAAATTCTCAAGAATTAAAAACTACTTTATTTCTTAAAATGATAAATTTAGAAATATGCATAGACATTTTAGGGATTTTTCTGCATTGCCCAAAAGTGCACAAACTGTTTATAGTTATCCAACCTGGCTTCTGTGAATAAACATTTTATTGTTTGTAATTCTGTTGGGTAGAAAATGAAATAATTGAAAAATTTCAATCCTATATATTTTAATGACTTTTCTTCCCACATATTCAAATTTACCATGAAGGCCTTTTTTCTCCACTTAAATTACTTGAGATATTGTTAGTTGTTTGAGATATGAGAATGTATTTTGTATTAAGAATCACATACTTTTTAGGTTTTTTAACTGAAAGGGATCCTAAGAGATCATTGCTAGAATAACTTCTTCACTCTACAGATTAAAAAAAAAAAGAATCTCAAAGAAGCTACATAGCCATCTGAGATACATGACAGATAACTAATTCTCAGTTCAGCGCACAGATCACTTCAGTAAACATTTATTAAGTACTTACTGGGTACTTCTTAAAATTGAGAAATAATGTCAACCTTGTAGGAACATATAATCTAATGGGGTATGCAGACATATAAATAGTAATATCAATAGAATGTGTTAAATGTGGTAATAAAGCAAGTGCAGGATAAAAATATAACAGGAATAATCAGTTTATTTGATAAGTACTTTAAGTTTTCTTCTTGATTCATTTGATAAGTGCTTTTATTTTTCTTCAACTAACTTTTATTGAGGTCTACTAAATATCAGGTGGTAAGTCTGGTAAACTAAAATAGACATAGTCCCTGATCTCAGGATTCTTAGTCTTTTCAGGGGAACCAATATTAATGAATTGATCACATAAAAATGTATAATAAAAGCTAACATAGTGCCTTGAACGCAATTCTAGAAGGGCACATAGCCAAAGAACCTGATGGGACTGGGGGTTCGTGAAGGTCTTCCCTGGTATCCAGTCACATGTTGAAGGGGCCAGACTCAATGACTTTAGCAGTCAAGGTTTAATGAAAAAAAAATTGTTTTAAAGTTAGAAATAACAGATTCTCTTATAGATAGTTTAGCTTGTACAGAAAAGGCAGTTCACTAAGGAGTGTTTCACAGCTTCTCAGGCTTGAGGGAGTCATAGCAGGAAATGATTCCCTATTGGGTGGCTTTAGTAGGTGTTTGTGTGGCCCCGTATGGACACGGCAGTGTCCTGCCAGCACAGGGTGTGGATGCCAGCACGAAGATTTCTGTTGCTCTGTGTCTGGACCCAGAGTCTGGCCACTCTACTGAACTGAATCCAGGAGGAATTCCATTAAAGACATTCTTCATTTATGCTACAGTATTCTTTATTTCCAGCATTTCTTTTTTATTCTTTCTTAGAAACTCCATTATATATTACCTACCTGTTCTTGAATTTTATCTGTGTTTTCCATTAGATTCTTTAACATATTAATCATAGCTATTTAAAATTCTCTGAAATCCCCAAATCTGTCTTACCTGAGACAGGTTTTGATGCTCAGTTTGACTCTTCAGACTGTGTTTCTTTCTTGACTTTTAGTATGCCTTATAGATAATATATTTGAAGCTTGAAATGATGTAATAGGTAATAAGTGAGGTAAATGGGCCATTAGTGTGAGGTTCTAGGTTAATCTGGCAAATGGGCTGTTAGTGTGAGGTTCTAGGTTAATCTGTCCAGGAGTCAGGATGTGTTTAATGTTTGTGGTAGGTGCCAGTGGCTTCAGATTCCTCTAATGTCCTTGTTCCGGTCTCCCCTCTGTCTTCAGGATTCCCTGGGCAGCTGTTGAGGTTATAACCTACTAATCTTATATTGGAGCCCTGTTGATGGGGTGTTTACACATGGGGGAGGGGAAGTATTCTATAATTTTAGGATTAAATTTCAGTTTTTAATCAGGCTGTGACCTTCAAAGGTGTTTGTAGTTTCACTTAGATGAAACAAAAGGACTAAGGGGGCTAAAGTAAGCTAAGTCTCCTTTCCCAGGTGTATAATGCTCTGGTAAAGTCTTTTACCTTTGCTATGGAGAACGTTCTGGGAATATTTCAATATGACTGTTCTCCCTTCCTCCCACCAGACACAGGAGGAGATCTCTCTTGGCTGTTCACAGTGAGAACCTTGTGAGATTTCTGGAGGTAAAATCCACAAAAGCATGAGGTTTTTCCTAAGACTGTGACCCCCAGGAGTTCCTCATTTGCATTCTAGTCCACATTCAGGCTCTGACATTTTGTCAAAATTACCATGTATGCCTGCAATATATGGCTCCAGCAACTTCTGCTCTGGATAAACAGATCTTCCCTGTGGTTTTCCATAGTCTCCCATGTCTTGCCTGAGGGTTTCATCCCTGGGCAAGTTCACCATGGATTCAGTAAGACTAAGAAATGACAATGGAACAATCTTCAGGTAAAAGGGTTTATTACCCAGCTTTATTCTCCTGGTGGTTGATTGAGTGCTAGAAACACATCTAAAGGTCCAGAAATCTGCAGATCCATAATCCTCCTCTGACTCTGCCTCCACTCAGAGCACTGGGTGGAGCTCTTTTTGTAGTGACTCAGTCAATAATAGCTTATTGCCCACGGTTGTTGGAAGCACTGGCCTAACAGTAGGCTGGTTACTTCATCAGGTGGTTTAGGGTCAGGTGAGGATCCTGGCCATAGGAACTTGCATTTTCCCCATACCTGTTTCTCCATATTTCAGCATTCCAGTTTGCCTCATAACCTCAATTCCCTAATGGAAGTCATTGATTTTTAGTTTGTTCAGCTTTTTTTCTTATTTTAAGGATGAGAATGGCAATTTCTAAGCAACACATAAGAATTAAAATTGGAAACCAGGACTTTAAAAAAAACTGGTTTGCTTTAGCCTTGTTTCTTTCTTTCCTTTTAAAATTTGAATCGTACAGTGACCATGCATTGTCTAAGTAGCCCAGACATTAGTGGTCCTCTCATCATTCAAGCTGATCCTCTTTTGGCCTCACATCAATCACTATATCCACTCAGACCCTTTGAAAGTTTTCACATGAAATCCAATTTCACTTACCATTCATCTTCATTCTTCTCTTTTTCTTACTTTTGTAGTCTCGACATAAGATTTATAGTGACACTGGAAAAGATGACAGTCACGTATTGTGTAGACAAAGCCCCATTACCAACAGTTTTTACAAAGTCCCTCAATCCTGGTGCTACGTCAGATATTCTACTTCACCATCTTCTGGACACCCTGCATACCCTCCCCAACACGGATGCTCAGCTTCTGTTTCCCATTAAAATGTTGGGTCCTGTAGTGAAAGTACCTGTTGTTTTATGGAGGTAGGCACATTTGCAAATGAGAAGTGAAATAGTGAAGTGCTCTGTCCACTTGTACTGTGGACCATACACTTTGCTCTCCAGCAGCCATTTCCACGTAGCTCTCAGCCAAACACATTTCCTCACAATGCTGGGCTCCTTCTGTAAACCAGCTCCAGAGGCCCCACAGACTCCAGAAACTTGGGATGTTTCCACAGAACAACACTGTCCCTTGCTGTCTGCTAAATTTCTTCACTGCCAGCAGATTCTGTGCTCATGTTGCAGACACACCTTTTTTGAAGAGCACTAGATCTTGGCCGTGGTAAGGGCAAGGGCATCTCCTAGCTGTTAGTTTCCTTATTTTCCACTCCTCCTTAGTCTGGGGATAGTAGCTTTTACATCTGCTATCTTTGGACACCTTAGAGTTCTCCTTCTTCTCTTTTAGTAGTTAACTACTCTCTACTAATTAAAAATCCCCTATAGTACAATTTTCCTGTTCAAGTAATCATGTGCTTTCTTTATTCTTATGGACCCAAGCCATTTGTCGCAATACATTGTTCCTGAGCCTATATCTATCTGTTTCTCTCTGATACTTGAAGTCTAAATTTATGGACTATAAAACATAAGCCATAGATTACATTTTAATCATCTTTTAATCTTTAACATCTTGTATTATTCCTGATATGCAAATTCTCAAAAATTGGTAAATGGATGAATGAGTACTGGTGATGATTTTTTTTTAACCAACAAAGCAAATTAGTATGATTTTTCCTAAACTTTCACACTTTAAAATATTCCTTAACACTTTTTCCAAATTTGAATTACTTTTGAATTAACTTTGGGATTAGTAATGAAAACTGGAATAAAATTTCCTAAAGGACATTTCCCAAAATAAGCTCAATTCTCCAACTTAAGCATGTTCCGCAAGAGGAATTTTAACTCTGCTCACTAAGGTATTAATTCATGAATTGCATTATTCGTCCATTCTTAATAAATGTAGAACAAATAGGCCTCTAATATAAAGCTTATTTATTTCCCTATTGCACTCAAATGTTTTTATTAAGTCCTTTCCAGTATTAAATACTGTTAAACTGTGAGATTATACTTTCCCCAGAAGAATAACATGTCAATATTATACTCCGTGAGGTCTAAAAAATATGTATTTAGCAATGAGACACATTATTAAAGCATTCCTGTCATCTGTGTAATTCATTATGGTTCATCAAAGAAATTTATCCTGGGGTTTTTGATGTTCATTGTCAGCAACTAATAAGTATGCTCTTAATACATTTTGCAACAGAGTGAGTGACAGATAAATCTGTAAGTGGTTTCTAAACAGACTACTATCTGATTTGTGCATGTATAACTGTATTTAATTCAGAAGGTTTTATATATGAGATTTCACCAACATTAAAATTTTCATTTCCAAATCTCTTGATAAATTGAATTACAGAGAATAGGATGGATTTAAGAAAAATGGTATAACCTTCAAGGTTTTCAATATTTTGTTATGTTTTATGCCTCATCAAACTTTCCTTTAACCCAAATTCTTGATTTTTTTTTTCCCCTCTAGAAAATGATGTAAGATATGGATAAAGTGAGAATTATGCTTAGTAATGACTTTATCAGAATGTATGAATTGGGTACTCAATTTGTGCAATACATTGCAAAGAATTGAAAATTGTGTTCCGGCCTTACCATCACCTGTTTGGGAAAAAAAATGAGTGTTTTTTCTCCCCAGCTTGCTGTACTGAGCGAATTCTTATCTATAGAAGTCAAGGAACAGCTGTTTACTAATAGATCACAGCAGGAGAATAAACATAGCAGTCTGGGCAGAGGATATTTTTCACTCTTGTGCAACTTGTTTCTCAATATTTTGTCCTCTGTTGTGGATTATAAAGTGTTTATGTGAGAGTAAACATCAGGCAATCACTCTTCCTCTCGCTGCATGAAGAATAACACTTTGCAGCATATTAGTAATTCATATATTCTGAACCATGTGCAATGTAGTTCTTTATTGAATAAAATGAGTATAAAATAGAAACATAGATTGGTTTTACTTTTCTCATTAATCATAAGAATTAAGATGGGAATGCTTCCTTCAAATGTGGCATCCCTGACTTGGCTGTTTCTATATTCTGTCTTATGTTATTACCAATTACTGCATGCCTTCCATAATTACCTGGCTGTTGCAGTAGTCTAGGTGAGACATTATGAGAGTGAGCTGAGGAGAAATGATTGGAACAAGAACATTTCAAGATGTTGAGAGTCTTTGAAGGTTTCAGTACTTCAAAGAAGTCATATATAAAAGGAAATTAAAACAAAAAGCACTCAATGGATTTGGCAACTTGGAGCTTTTTGAAAACTTTGGAGTCAGCTTGGGAACCATACTACAAAGGATGAAGAATGGTTATTGACTACTATTTCAAGATTGACAGTAATGGCCATTAAAGTTCACTTGGAGTTTTGTTTTAGGTAGAGTAGAAAGTATGTATTTCTTTGGGTTGGGGATTATTCCTATTTTATTTTTAAAAATCTTTTGTTTGGGGGTTGGAGAAGGGTAGTAGACGATGCTTAGAAATTACTATTAAGTAAACAGGAAATACCATTTTGGGGGGCACATAATTATCTTCATGTTACACAAAGATCTAAATAAAGGAATGCATCTTTGAGTGTGTATTTTGTGAATAACTTACCATGTCACTTTGCCTTCAAATATAGTGGCATTCACTGTTTCTTCTTTCATAGTAATGCTTCTCACAAGACAGATGCCTGTGCTTTAGACTCAGTGATACACAGAGTTATAATTTTAAAGCACAAACAGCTCTGAAGGGAAATTTTGTTATTTGACTGCACCCTGCTATTACACCTGTGTGTTTCTTGCTTCTTCCCTGAGGGCAAGCCCACTTTGTGAATGCTGAAATTTAGTTAAGAAAAACAGAAAGAATAAGATCTCCATAGTAACAACAACAAAAAAGACAAACATTTTTTTAAAAGGGCTATGAAGATGTTATAACAAGAAAAAGATTAATCATCTACATTAAACAAGCAAAACATTAAGCAAAAATATATGAAAAAATGTTTTTTAAGGTACTATACCTTAAGCAATGAAGGATAATGACCCCGGGTGAGGAGAAACAAGTGACTTGAGCCCAGTGATGGCTGCAGCTTACTTCCTCACACGGATTTCCAAGCTGTGTCCCAGGGAGGGGGACTACAGGTGAAGCCCAGCAGACCCTGTGAGTTAAGGAGATGGAGTTGAGGATCTGGGTTGACCAAAACAGCTAGAGTTTGCAGGATGGAGTGCTGAAGAGGTGACACCTAGACCAAGGAAGTAAGGTAAATGTGAAAGTTCCCCACATTAACACAGCACTGGGATTGTGTCCATTCCTAATAACCAGGCTGCCAAACCTAATAATTCATGGAAAATTGGGTAAGTACAGAAAGGGCTTTGCATCAGTAGTAAGGCAAAATTAGCCTGACACTAAAGGCTGTTCTGATCCTGCTTAATATATTTTAAACAAAAGACCCCAAAATATCAAACCGTTTCCAAGTAATGTAAATGTATACCAAATCAAAACTCAAAGATATTTGTAGATAAATATATTACAGTCATGTAGCCAGCTAATAATACTATGTGAAGTACTGAAAGAGTCCTTTAGCAGAGTAGTGATACCGGATGGAATACGGATCTAACCAGAGGGATAAAAAGTACTGAAAATGGTAACTACACAGGTAAGTTTATAAGAATGTTTTCTTATTATTTAAATATTTTTGAAAAAAATTGGCTCTTTAAACAAAAATAGTAACAATGTAGTGTATAGTTTATAACCTATGTAAAAGTACAAATCTCAAAGACCAAGATGAGAGAAATGGAAGTATACTATTGTAAGGTTTTTATATTATATGTGATGTGGTATAATACCACTTAAATATAGACTGCTGTAAGTTAGAGATGTCTACTATAAACCTGAAAGAACCACTAAAATAACAATACAGAAAGTTATAGCTAATAAGCCAACAAAGAAGATAAACTGAAAATAAAATTCTATGAATCCAAAAGACAGAAGAAAAAGAGGGATATGGAAAACAGATGTGGCAAATAATTAGTAGTACAATGCTGGTCTTAAACTATATCAGTAAGCACAATAATTGTAAATGGTCTAAATATTCTATTAAAAGGCAAAGATTTTCAGATCCAATTATTTGTGCCTACAAAAAAGGCACTTTAAATAGAATACACTACTGGGTAAAAACTTAAAGATAACCATGTACTGTGCTAACAGTATCAAAAGAAAACTATAGTGGCTATATTTCTATCAGACAAAGTAAATACTAAAGCTAGGAATATTAGGAGTAAACATCATTTCATGATGAAAAAGGAGTAAATTGGTCAAGAAGACATTATAAACCTAAATGTTTATAGATCTAAAAATATAAGTTCAAAATACATTAGGAGAAAGCTGAGAAGTCATCAAGGAGAAACAGACAAATCCATAAACATAGTTGGATATTTCAGTAATTAATAGAACAAGTAATCAGAAAATCAGCAAGTATCTAGAAAACACAAAGAACACTACCAACTTCAGCTAATTGACATTTTAGATCATTCCTCCCAACAATAGTAGGATACACATTTTTTTCAAGTGCACATGAATCATTTGCCAAGACAGACCACATTCTGGGACATAAAAGGAATCTCAATAAGTTAAAAAGATTCAGGTCATGCAAAGTTGTGTTCAGACCACAGTAGAATTAAATTAGAAGTCACTAAGAGATCTTTGAGAAATTCCCAAATATTTGGAAACTAAATACCATACTTCAAATAACTTATGGGTCAAAAAAGAAATCAAAAGAGAAATTCAAAAGTATTTTGAACTCAATGAAAATCTAAGTACAATACCAGAATTTTTGGAATGCCTCTCAAGTTATGTCAGGGGAAATGAATAGCACTAAATGTCAGTGTTAGAAAAGATGATCTCAAATCATTGACCTCAATTTCTACTTTAAGAAACTAAAAAAAAAAAAAGAAAGAAACCTAAAGTAAACAGAAGAAAGAAAATAATAGTATTAGAGTAGTGTCAATGAAAGAGAAATCAGAAATACTATACATAAAAACAAGTCAAACCAACATTGTTTCTTTGAGAAGATCAATGATATTGATAAAACATCTAGTCAGAAGATCAAGGGGATAAAATGGAATAAATGAATCAGATCACGAATGAGAGTGGTAACATCACTCTAAATCCTATAGATAACAGTATGAACAAAAGTTGATGGTGACTCCATGTGGGAGGCGGAGCCAACATGGCGGCGTGAGTAGGACAGTGGGAATCTCCTCCCAAAAACATATATATTTTTGAAAATACAACAAATACAACTAATCCTAAAAGAGAGACCAGAAGACACAGGACAACAGCCAGACTACATCCACACATGCAAGAGCCCAACGCCTGGTGAAAGGGGTAAGATACAACCCCCGGCCCGGCGGGACCCAAGCACGCTTCACCCCAGCTCCCGGCGGGAGGGAGAGGGAGCCCAGGACTGCTAAACACCCAGCCCCAGCTACCCGCACCAGAGCGCAGACACAGTGCATGCATGGAGGGCTGGAAACTAGGGAAACAGGGCAGCAAGACCTCTGAGCGGGTGCCAAAGCTGATGCCCCTGTGACAAAGAAAAGCGAGTGCTTTTTGAAAGTCTTAAAGGGACAGGGACATAAGAGCAGGATGAAAACAACACAGGTCACACCCCAGTGGCTGGAAATTACAGGGAAAACTGGGCGCACTAACCCCCTGGGCAACAGCTCTGAGACCCCTCATGAAGTTAAACAGCCAAACAGCCCCCCTGTCCATTACCCCTCCAGGTGCTGCGAAAGCAGAGAAGCAGCCTAAGGCAGACCACGCCCACAGAAAGGGAAATTCCTTCACTCCGGCAGGGCAAGACACAAAGACCCAGTCTACACGCAATTACCCACCACAAGCCACTAGGGGTCAGAGTTGTCCCAGTAAAGAAAGGCCAGTAGCAAGTGAAAAGGTTGGCCCTCCCAGCTGACAGTCAATAGCACCTGTCAACATGAAAAGGCAAAAAAATATGATCCAGACAAGACTAACCCAGACAGCTTTGGCATCTGCTACATCTTCCCCTGAGAAGGAACCTGGGGAGATAGATTTAACCAGTCTTCCTGAAAAAGACTTCAAGACAAAAGTCATAACCATGCTGATGGACATGCAGAGAAATATGCAAGAACTAAGGAAGGAGAATACAGAAATAAAACAAGCTCTGGGAGGACTTCAAAACAGAATGGACGAGATGCAAAAGACCATTAATGGACTAGAAAACAGAGAACAGGAACACAGAGAAGCTGATGCAGACAGAGATAAAAGGATCTCCAGGAATGAAAAAATTCAAAGAGAGCTGAGTGACCGATCGAAATGGAACAATATCTGCATTATAGGAGTATCAGAAGAAGAAGAGAGAGAAAAAGGGATAGAAAATGTCTTTGAAGAAATAATTGCTGAAAACTTCCCCAAACTAGGGGAAGAATTGGCCTCTCAGACCACAGAGGTACACACAACTCCCATCACATGAGTTCCAAGGAGGGCAACACCAAGACACATAATAATTAAAATGGCAAAGATCCAAAGACAAGGACAAAGTATTAAAGGCAGCCAGAGAGAAAAAAAGGTTACCTACAAAGGAAAACCCATCAGGCTAACATCAGACTTCTCAACAGAAACCCTACAGGCCAGAAGAGAATGGCATGATATACTTAATGCAATGAAACAGAAGGGCCTCGAACCAAGACTACTGTATCCAGCACGAATATCATTTAAATATGAAGGAGTGATTAAACAATTCCCAGACAAGCAAAAGTTGAGGGAATTTGCCTCCCACAAACCACCTCTACAGGGCATCCTACAGGGACTGCTCTAGATGGGAGCACTCCTAAAAAGAGCACACAACAAAACACCCAACATATGAAGAAGGGAGGAGGAGGAATAAGAAGGGAGAGAAATAAAGAGTCATCAGACCATGTTAATAATAGCTCAACAAGCAAGTTAAGTTAGACAGTAAGATAGTAAAGAAGTTAACCCTGAACCTTTGGTAACCACAAACTTAAAGCCTGCAATGGCAATAAGTACATACCTTTCAATAATCACCCTAAATGTAAATGGACTGAATGCACCAATCAAAAGACACAGAGTAATAGAATGGATAAAAAAGCAAGATCCATCCATATGCTGCTTACAAGAAACTCACCTCAAACCCAAAGACATGCACAGACTTAAAGTCAAGGGATGGAAAAACATATTTCATGCAAACAACAGAGAGAAGAAAGCAGGTGTTGCAATTCTGGTATCAGACAAAACAGACTTCAAAATAAAGAAAGTAACAAAAGACAAACAAGGACATTACATAATGATAAAGGGCTGAGTCCAACAAGAGGATATAACTATTATAAATATATATGCACCCAACACAGGAGCACCAACATACCTGAAACAAATACTAACAGAACTAAAGGAGGAAACAGAATGCAATGCGTTCATTCTAGGAGACTTCAACACATCACTCACTCCAAAGGACAGATCCATCAGACAGAAAATAAGTAAGGACACAGAGGCACTGAACAACACACTAGAACAGATGGACCTAATAGACATCTACAGAACTCTACATCCAAAAGCAACAGGATACACATTCTTCACAAGTGCACATGGAACATTCTCCAGAATAGACCACATACTAGACCACAAAAAGAGCCTCAGTAAATTCCAAAAGATTGAAATCCTACCAACCAACTTTTCAGACCACAAAGGCATAAAACTAGAAATAAACTGTACAAAGAAAGCAAAAAGGCTCACAAACACATGGAGGCTTAATAACACGCTCCTAAATAATCAATGGATCAATGACCAAATCAAAATGGAGATCCAGCAATATATGGAAACAAACAACAACAACACAAAGCCCCAACTACTGTGGGACACAGCAAAAGCAGTCTTAAGAGGAAAGTATAGAGCAATTCAGGCTTATTTAAAAAAGGAAGAACAATCCCAAATGAATGGCCTAATGTCACAATTATCGAAATTGGAAAAAGAAGAACAAATGAGGCCTAAGGTCAGCAGAAGGAGGGACATAATAAAGATCAGAGAAGAAATAAATAAAATTGAGAAGAATAAAACAATAGCAAAAATCAATGAAACCAAGAGCTGGTTCTTCGAGAAAATAAACAAAATAGATAAGCCTCTAGCCAGACTTATTAAGAAGAAAAGAGAGTCAACACAAATCAACAGTATCAGAAACGAGAAAGGAAAAATCACGACGGACCCCACAGAAATACAAAGAATTATTAGAGAATACTATGAAAACCTATATGCTAACAAGCTGGGAAACCTAGGAGAAATGGACAACTTCCTAGAAAAATACAGCCTTCCAAGACTGACCCAGAAAGAAACAGAAAATCTAAACAGACCAATTACCAGCAATGAAATTGAAGTGGCAATCAAAAAACTACCAAAGAACAAAACCCCTGGGCCAGATGGATTCACCTCGGCATTTTATCAGACATGCAGGGAAGGCATAATACCCATTCACCTTAAAGTTTTCCAAAAAATAGAAGAGGAGGGAATACTCCCAAACTCATTCTATGAAGCTAACATCACCCTAATACCAAAACCAGGCAAAGACCCCACCAAAAAAGAAAACACAGACCAATATCCCAGATGAATGTAGATGCAAAAATACTCAACAAAATATTAGCAAACCGAATTCAAAAATACATCAAAAGGATCATGCACCATGACCAAGTGGGATTCATCCCAGGGATGCAAGGATGGTACAACATTCGAAAGTCCATCAACATCATCCACCACATAAACAAAAAGAAAGACAAAAACCACATGATCATCTCCATAGATGCTGAAAAAGCATTTGACAACGTTCAACATCCATTCATGATAAAAACTCTCAGCAAAATGGGAATAGAGGGCAAGTACCTCAACATAATAAAGGCCATTTATGATAAACCCACAGCCAACATTATATTGAACAGCGAGAAGCTGAAAGCTTTTCCTCTGAGATCGGGAACTAGACAGGGATGCCCACTCTCCCCACTGTTATTTAACATAGTACTGGAGGTCCTAGCCACGGCAATCAGACAAAACAAAGAAATACAAGGAACCAGATTGGTAAAAAAAGAAGTTAAACTGTCACTATTTGCAGATGACATGATACTGTACATAAAAAACCCGAAAGACGCCACCCCAAAACTACTAGAACTGATATCAGAATACAGCAAAGTTGAAGGATACAAAATCAACACACAGAAATCTGTGGCTTTCCTATACACTAACAATGAACCAACAGAAAGAGAAATCAGGAAAACAACTCCATTCACAATTGCATCGAAAAAAATAAAATACCTAGGAATAAACCTAACCAAAGAAGTGAAAGACTTATACTCTAAAAACTACAAGTCACTCTTTTTTTTTTTTTTTTTAGGAGAGCAAGGTACAGGCTTTTATTTAGAGATAAAGTGAAAGGACAGAGCTCCCGGCTCATGCCAGGAGGGGACAAGAGAGGCCCTACAAGTCACTCTTAAGAGAAATTAAAGGGGACATTAACAGATGGAAACTCATCCCATGCTCGTGGCTAGGAAGAATTAATGTCATCAAAATGGCCATCCTGCCCAAAGCAATATACAGATTTGATGCAATTCCTATCAAATTACCAGCAACATTCTTCAATGAACTGGAACAAATAATTCAAAAATTCATATGGAAACACCAAAGACCCCGAATAGCCAAAGCAATTCTGAGAGAAGAATAAAGTAGGGGGGATCTCACTCCCCAACTTCAAACTCTACTATGAAGCCGTAGTAATCAAGACAATTTGGTACTGGCACAAGAGCAGAGCCACAGACCAATGGAACAGACTAGAGAATCCAGACATTAACCGAGACATATATGGTCAATTAATATTTGATAAAGGAGCCATGGACATACATTGGCGAAATGACAGTCTCTTCAACAGATGGTGCTGGCAAAACTGGACAGCTACATGTAGGAGAATGAAAGTGGACAATTGTCTAACCCCATATACAAAAGCAAACTCAAAATGGATCAAAGACCTGAATGTAAGTCATGAAACCAGTAACTCATGGAAAAAAACATAGACAAAAACCTCTTAGACATAAACATGAGTGACCTCTTCTTGAACATATCTCCCCGGGCAAGGAAAACAACAGCAAAAATGAACAAGTGGGAGTATATTAAGCTGAAAAGCTTCTGTACAGCAAAAGACACCATCAAAAGAACTAAAAAGGAACCCGACAGTATGGGAGAATATATTTGAAAATGACACATCCGATAAAGGCTTGACGTCCAGAATATATAAAGAGCTCACACGCCTCAACAAACAAAAAACAAATAACCCAATTAAAAAATGGGCTGAGGAACTGAACAGACAATTCTCCAAAAAAGAAATACAGATGGCAAACAGACACATGAAAAGATGCTCCACATCGCTAATTATCAGAGAAATGCAAATTAAAACTACCATGAGGTATCACCTCATACCAGTAAGGATGGCTGCCATCCAAAAGACAGAGAACAACAAATGCTGGCGAGGCTGTGGAGAAAGGGGAACCCTCCTACACTGCTGGTGGGAATGTAAATTAGTTCAACCATTGTGGAAAGCAGTATGGAGGTACATCAAAATGCTCAAAACAGACTTACCATTTGACCCAGGAATTGCACTCCTAGGAATTTACCCTAAGGACGCAGCAATCAAGTTTGAGAAAGACAGATGCACCCCTATGTTTATCGCAGCACTATTTACAATAGCCAAGAATTGGAAACAACCTAAATGTCCATTGATAGATGAATGGATAAAGAAGAAGTGGTACATATACACAATGGAATATTACTCAGCCATAAGAAAAGGGCAAATCCTACCATTTGCAGCAACATGGATAGAGCTTCAGGGTATTATGCTCAGTGAAACAAGCCAAGTGGAGAAAGAGAAATACCAAATGATTTCACTCATCTGTGGAGTCTAAGAACAAAGGAAAAACTGAAGGAACAAAACAGCAGCAGAATCACAGAACTCAAGAATGGACTAACAGGTACCAAAGGGAAAGGGACTGGGGCGGATGGGTGGGTAGGGAGGGATAAGGCGGGGGGAAGAATAAGGGGGGTATTAAGATTAGCAAGCATGGCGGGGTGGGAGAAAGGGGACAGCTGTACAACACAGAGAAGACAAGTCATGATTCTACAACATTTTGCTGTGCTGATGGACAGTGACTGTAAAGGGGTTTATAGGGGGGACCTGGTATAGGGGAGAGCCTAGTAAACATAATATTCATCATGTAAGTATAGATTAATGATAACAACAACAACAACCAAAAAAGCATTTCCTGTGTGGTGACCTCCAATGAGTTCTACACAGTGGTACAAAGGGCATATAAAAGTGTAGGCAAAGGGTCTGTGTTTATACAGAGGATCAAAGCCTAATTTGGCTACCCCAAAAATAAACTAAGATACGATATGAAAAAGAACTTCCAACATCAGCACTCTCTGGAAGACTCATACCAGAAGATGAGCATCAAAAAACCCCAACAGAGATCCCGGCGCTGCTACAGCTGTAGATGCACTCATCCCACTGGTTCCTGGACTTGCCATGGGAATGAAGAAGGAGATACCTAAGCTGGCCTGTGCATACAGTAAAACAACATATTTGACTGGATCTATACTGTTGGAACTCAACCAAGAATTAAGAGAAGTGCAAATTGTAGTGCTCCAAAATCTTACAACTACAGACTATCTACTGTTAAAAGAACATAGGGGATGTGAACATTCCCCAGGAATGGGTTGTTTTAATTTGTCTGATTTCTGTCAGACTGTTCAAGTTCAGTTGGACAATATCCACAGTATCATAGATAAGTTTTCACAAATGCCTAAGGTGCCTAACTGGTTTTCTTGGTTTCACTGGAGATGGCTGGTAATTATAGGTCTGCTTTGATTATGTAACTGTACTCCTATTATGTTAATGTGTGTGCAGAATTTAAGTAGTAGCTTAAAACCTATACGTGCTGAAGTTACTCTACAAGAAGATATGTCAAAGAAATAATCAATCTTCCCAAGTTTTCTTCCGCCTGCTACTTCTATAGCTTTTCTTCTTCCTTCCTAATTACAACCCTTAAATAGAGTTCGTGCCTCATATCGAATTAACCGAGTATCATAATTCTTCCAAGTGGTAAAGATACCTCAAGACAAATGCTGGTGGGCGTAAAAACCACAGGGCATAAATCTGCAAAGAAGTAAAAAGCTAACCTTTTCAAACAATAAGGCTTCTCTCTCACTTACCAACCTTACATTTCCCTGTATGGCCCCGGAAGATGACTGGTTAGCCAGAGACGGGTAAGATTCCTCAAGGGAGGAACAACCTAAGACAGGCACAGTTGCAGGGGGGTCATCAGGTGAGAAATTGGGGATCAACAGAGGTGAGGCTTAGAACCTCACCCCCCCTGTTCTGAGAGAAATCTTCTGCATACGTGGATGTTTTATTGCCCTTGTCTAGCTTGGATTAACACATAGTCTACAGGCACACACCTGATCATCTACATTTGCTCTCTTACAACACTAAACTATGTTTTCTACCTTTATGTTGTATCTACCTACCACTTCAGCATTTTATTAAAAATAATAATAATAAAGAGAGAAATGTGGTATCCAAATATAAATCAAGTATAAAAATCAAATGAGTATTCATATTTGAACTGACTGTTTAGAGTTCATAATGCATGAGCAAAACCGAAAGTGTCTGTGATGACTGCCCTTGTACTGTTCACCATGTAACTTATTCACTATGTAAGAATTTGTTCTCCATGTAAGAACTTGTTCGTTATGCCTCAGAAGATTGGAGACTGACGAAAATTAGGCTTGGGGTGGATTAATGATTGTGCATTGAGCATTGACTCCCCTATACGGAATTTTATTGTCGTTAACAACCATTTGATCAATAAATATGAGAGATGCCCTCTCAAAAAAAAAAAAAAGTACACACTTCCAATTGTAAAATAAATAAGTAACCGGGATGTAATGTATTCCATAAGGGTTATAGTCAAAATATTGTATTAACTTTGTATGGTGAGAGTTGGTATCTAGAATTATAATGTTTATAAATGTTGAATCACTGTGTTGTACACCTGAAACTAATGTAATACTGTGTGTCAACTACCAGTCAATAAAAAATAATTATCTACAACAACAAAAAAAAAGTTGATGGTGTTTCTTTGTATTAGCAATGAACAATTGAAAATTAAAATGAAAAACGTTTTATTTACAATAATATTAAATAATAAAATACAGAAAAACCTGACAAAAATTATATAAAACCTATAAAATACAAAATACAAAACTGGGGGGAAAAATTAAAACAGATCTTTATAAATGGCTATGATTTGGAAAAGTCAATATTATTAAAATGTCAGTTCCGTCACTATTGATCTACACTTTAAAGCAATTCTATTCAAAACTGCCAACATGCTTTCTTCTTTTAGAAGTGGCAAGCTGATTCTACAATACAAAGTAGCAGGAATAGCGAAAAAAATTATGAAAAATAACAAATTTGGAAGACTAAGAGTACTTACTTAGGTATAATGCTTACTTGTTATTTATAATACTTACTATAAAGTTACAGTTATCAAGACAGTATAGTATTGGCATAGAAAAGGACAAAAAAATCATGGACCAGAATAGTGAGTCCAGAAATAGACTCACATATATATGATAATTGATTTTCAACAAAACAGAAAGGTGAGTCAGCGGAGAAAGTGTGGTCTTTACAACAAATGGTACTGGAACAATAAGATGTCTGTAGACAAAAAAAAACCCCAAAAATAATAACAAAGAAACTTCAATCCATATCTCATACCATTTGAGAAATTAACTCAAAATGGATAATAGACCAAAGAAATCCTAAACATAAAAGTCGTAGAAAAATTTTGTGATTTTGGGCTAGACAAAGATTCTTCTGATATGACATCAAAAGCGTAATCCATAAAAGAAAAGAAGAGAAATTAGTCTTCATCAAAATTTAAAACTTACTTTTGAAAGATACTTTAAAGAGAATGAAAAGACAAGTCACAGAATGGGAGACATATTTTCAATTGATACATGTGATAAAGGACTTCCACCTAGAATACATAAATAATACTTAGTTAGAATATAAACAACTCAGTCCAAAAATGGCAAACATTTTGATCAAGCATTTTACCTAAAATCTTCTAAAGAAGATGGCAAATCAGCCCATGAAAAGATGCTTACATAATTTGTCATTAAGGGAATGTGAATTAAAACTATAATAATATATCGCTACATGCATTTTAGAATGGCTGAAATTAAAAAGATTGACCATAACAAATGTTGGAGAGGATATGGAAGAAATTGAACTTTCATACACTATTGTTTTCATACATAGGAAACAATTTGGTGCCTCCTTAAAATTTTAAACATACATGGATCATATGATTCAGTGACTCCACTCCCATTCCACCCAAGAGAAATGGAAACATACAGTCATACAAAGACTTTCACAAGAACGTTCATAGTAGTTTTATTTGTAATAGCCCCAAACCAAATAACCCAAATGTCCACCAATGAACAGGTAAATGGATAAACAAACCATGGTATATCCATACAATGAACTGCTACTCAACAACAGAAAGAAAGAACCATTGATACAGGCAACATCTCAAAATACCATGCTCAGTAATGAAGCCAGATGAAAAAAGAGCACATAATGCACGATTGATTCCATTTACATGAAACTCTAGAAAATGGAATAAAAAAAAAAGATGAGTTGATTTCCTGAGCAGGAGAGAAGAGATTATAAAGGGGAATGAGGAAACTTGTGGGGATGATTGATATATTCCTTATCTTGATTGTGGTTATGGTTTCATGGATTTACAGATTTGAAAACTTACCAAGCTATAAACTTTAAATATGTATGATTTATTATGTGTCAATCATATCTCAATAAAGTTGTTTTTAAAAAAGAGTTGCTATTTATTCCTGTTCATTGGCTTTTAAACTGCCATATTTTTACTTTTGGATATTATGTAAATTATGGCAAACTGCTGCTCTGTTGTCATGATTGAGAGTATTTCTTGTCCTGCCATCTGACCCCTAGACTCTTCCCTACAGTCGCTCATTAATTGGACAACAAAAGGCGAAGGAACTACAGAACAGAAGGAGGAAGGCTGTTCCAGAAATCCGTGACCACCAGGACTAATTCTTTCCATTCCCTATGTACCTTTGCTTCTGAGGTTAGGATCAGCCTGCAGAGACCATCTTTCAGGGCAGGAATATGGGGCAGGAAAGACAAGGATGGGATGGAAAGCCGGAGTATATTCACATCTTCGGAAGGTGGGATGATATACGGAAATTAAAAACAAAGCAGATCTATGTCCTATTTATGACTTCTCTTTTGTTTTGATTATTTTGATTTTTAAATAACTCTAAAGAGGGGCATTGGATTTTTATGTTCGTGAAAGAGTGTAAGTTTTATAAAGATTGAGAAACACTATTTTAGGATATTCCTATTCCTTTTGATTTAGTGGCTCTTAACTTTTTGAGGAGTTGTGAAAGCCATAGGTCATTCCTCAGGAAGAGGACTCCATACTTCATTTTTATAAAAAGTTTAAGGGGGTCCCCAAGTGCCTGTGGATTCTAGGTTCAGAGCCTGTGTGTTGCATCACTGTTTTCAGATGCCCTCAGGGATGTTTCAGGGTCTCAGGACCAATTTGTGCTCCTGGAGTATTTTTAAAAAATGAATCTGACTGGTAAACCTTGATACAGTGAGACTACCCTGACCTTGTAGCCTTTGGAGAGGAAGCAGAAGGGTGAGGCTTGGCTAAGAAGTTAGTTTTCTTTCCTGCTTACCTGTGTGATGCTGGTCAGAGCAGCTAACTTCTCTGAATCTCACATTTACCCATTTTAATATGTGGGAATAATAATATCGGTTCAATCTACTTTACAAGCACTACATGAGGTTCAAAAAAAATGATTAAAATCCATCTGGGTAAAGAAAAATGTCTATCAAATGTAAATAATTATTACTCTGCATAATAAGACAAGGACTACATAGTCAAAGGGGACTTCATTTGAATGTACGCTTTGAATTGAGACAAATGTTTCCTCTTTGCTTTCCTGACTGACCAAGAAGCTATATGAGATTGCAAGAGTGCTATGCAAATGCCATAGGTGAAAATTAATCTATTTATTTCCAAAAATGCATTTGCCATTGCCACTGCAGCCATATGAATTTTCTTGTTTGATCAAGAACTTTCCTTAATCTAGCGCCTGATTCCTCCACAGGATAGCATGCTGGGAGTTCATGAAATCCCCTGAGTTGTTAAAAATGTATTTTTCCTTTAGTAATTGTACCCCACCTCATCTGGACTGCCCAGAAACAATGATTCTAAAAACAGCAAAGAGAAAAACCATGTTTCCAAATTCACAGCTGCTTGATGAGGGATTTTTGGAAATACCTGTCTGGGTGATTATAAAAGTGGATGCTGACTACACCAACTTTGTGGCAGCTGGGACAGAGTCTGAAGGGCCATTTTGCCTTTTCTTTCTCAAATGTATTTCTTTTAAAGAACTGTGAATTTTCCTGACCGATATTTCAGCAGTTCATGTATCATTCTGGTTTCGGAAACTCCATGACTGTGACTGCCTCCTCCCCCTTCAATTCCATTGTATTGGCTGTGATGCCACCTCCAGGGCACACTCATTTGTAATCTGGGCACTAGCAAACTAGAGCTGCTTGAACACTCCAGGGGGAAGCAATTATTCCATCAGACGCCTCTTACTGTCCTCATCATGCCACTAATTTCTGCATGATTTAAATGTGCATTTCCACCGCCTCTTATTTGCCTGGTGCTGACACCACAGGTGCTATTATCAGACAGGGCCTGGCTGTCTTTTTTCTTCCCTGCAGTGTCAGGTTGGTATTCTGACATTTGAAAAGAGAAAGCATGGAGGAGATTGAAATCTAGTTCTCGACATGCCCTTAACAAAGCTCTTTGCACTGGATTAGAAGTCACAGATCCTGGGCTTCTCTTCTGGCTTTGCCATTTACAGGTAATGTAAACACAGATAAGTCAGTTGATCTCTCCAAGTCTCAGTTTCCTGCTTGAGAGTGAAATGACAAAATAAGAGTTTCAGCCTGTTGGAGAAGTCATAGGTCCATTTCCTAGATACCCTCTCATTCTCAGTCCCGTGGGCCTGTCTGAAATGCAGAACAGGTACATTTATTATAGAGCTATAATAAGTTTAATTAACCTGATCTTAATGAACATAAAATGGCATCAGTATGTGGCATCCTTCCTCCATGCTGTCAAACTCTAGGTCTCTGAGACTGGAGACTCAATTATGAAATACTGCTAGTCAGCAACAAGGGTGAATGCTGGACAGCACACTGCTAGGTCCTCTGAACATACAGCTTGTTCTGGGGTGAAATCACCTATTCTGGACACTGCACAGAGACAGAGGAGGGCCAGATGTCAGACTTTGGGCAGGGAGACCACTGGGCTCTCTCTTCATGATCAGAGGAGCCCCGCTGCTCCTTGGCACGATCTGGCTTCAGGAATCCGTATGATGGGTGGAACCGTGGCATCTGCCTCACCTTCTAGGCAGTGTGCTTGGTTGGGGGAACAGGGTGTGGCAGACACATGCCTCCCCACATTTCTCAGGTCCCCTGCAGTTAGAGGAGGGCCTGTGGCTGGTTCTGACCAGTGAGCTTGGGGGCAGGTGTGTTGGTGCCTCTGAGACTGAGGCAAGAGGCGCCAGTTCACGCTCACAAACCTTTTGTCCCGCCTAGGCAGCACGGGTCAGGCGGTGCAGCTCCGAGGCGGAACTGGCTGCCGCTCCTGCACCGCACTTCACCTCAGCAAGAAATAAACCTTTGTTGTTTCAGGTCATCCACATTTGGGGGCTTGTCTGTTGCAGTAGTGTTAATTATCCCATTTAAGACAGGGTAAAAGATATGGAGGAAGGAAGACCAGCGTTTGAAAATTATCTAGAAACAATTTCTGTTCTTCAGGAAGAGGATTTTAAGAGAACTTTTCAAAAATAGATCAGGCAAGAAAAACATATCGATCCATCCAGTGGGATAGTGACCTCTGTGTGGGTCACCCCCATGTTTGAGAAGAGGTCACGTGCACAGGACGCATGAGAGCTGCCGAGGTCTTCCTGCGGCACCCGCCCCCGGTGGTTGGGAGACCCGCTAAGACGGCACCTGTGAAAGGCTACGTGAGCCTAAGACAGCGTTAGCTTGTCAACGATGGGTTCATGGAAAGTATACAGAACATGTTTCTCATTTGCCAAAGTCAGCTCACTCTTTTGTGATTTTTAAGGAAGGAAAGACTCTAGGCTTTGTTTATTGGGTTTCACTGCCCTTTTATAGCACAGCTAAACCAGAGTGACTTGTGACAGTGGCACCAGGCACTTTCCTTTCCTAATTTACTAGATTTCTTCAGGCTTTAGGCTGTTCTTTCCTCTAGGGTTTTTGCCAGGCAACAGCCTATAGCTTTTGGTCTAAAACATCTTAGAGGAAGTCATCTTTTAAAAGAGTAAAACATTAGTGGTTTCTTTTGACCCCAGTGAAAAACCAAAGACTGATTAGCATTTTGAAAGGTGGCCTGCAGTACCTTTAGAATGTTCTTTATGGTCTAGTGTCTTGGTGATGGCTTTTAGCTTATACTCGCAGGCCACCTCACCTCAATAACCTTCACGGGCTAAGCTTAGGAAAGGAGCTAGGTGGTCAAGGTGATCAACACCTAGTAGGCAGCTGAACTACTGTGCTCACCTTGGCCAGGGGACTAGGGGCATCATGCAGGCGAGCCAGCAGGCTGGGAGCTGCACAGTGAGGCAGAGGACATTTAAGGTAACAAGTCATGTGTGAACATAACAAATCTGAATAAGAGAACCAACCCCCAGCAATCCAGGAACTGTCCAGAAGGACAGTTAGCATTTCTATATCAAACCATAACAATTCTTCAGAAAGGAATAGAATGTAATGTTAGTGATAGAAGAAGCTTAGAGCTCTTTTAGTTCAAATTCCCCAACTTCAAGGAGAAAACCAGCAGACAAAGACATGAAGTGGTGGGTCTAATGTCAGCAGTTAATGGCAGATTCAGGACTAACACTGAAGTCTCCGAATTCCCAATCACTGTTTTTGGTATTGTACCACTAATATATTCCTTAAAGAGGCATTTTGCAGGTAATTTTTGGTAAAGCTCATTCATCTGAAAAAGGATAGCCTCAGTTTATGGAGGTAGTATGGCATTCATTCATTCATTCATTCATTGTTCTAACCTCAAGGAGCTTCCATTCTTACATGGAAATAATATTCACTGACCCAGACACTGACTTGGAGAAGAAATTGCAAATTTTCTTCACTGTTAAGCACAGCATTGATTTACAGGGCTCATAAAACACTTAGAGCTGCAGTGACCCACAATGTGCCCATTCCTGATTTCTCTTTCCTGAGGGTCATGGCTGAATCTGCTCTCTGTCTCATGAACGGAGAGGACCCAGCTTGTCCCTTCTGCTTTTCCAGAGCTCTTCAGGAGCAAGGAAGATGGAGGTCCTCCCAGGAACAGCCTGGCAGGTTGACGCCGGCCCTGCATTCAGGGCTGCATGGGCTTCAGAGGGCCAGCCTCTCTTCAGGAACAGCAGCGCCCTCCTCTTCATCAGGACTTTCCTTCCTGGACCCCTGGGCTTCTGCCAGGCTCAGAGGGCAAATGCAGTCTTGAGCAGCCCTCTTGATCCAGGCTCTTGCAGCCACCCTGCTGGAAGGGGACGGGGTGGCAAGGATGGGGGCGCAGGTGCATGTTGGAAGATCACGGGTTTCCAGGAGTCCCACTTTAATTCTAAAGTTTAGTCCATGTTGTTTTGTCTTACCTAGGCATTCCCTCCCCACTGCTTCATAAATAGCCACATCATCAGAGCTTGCAGTGGAGGCCACAGCAGCTTGGGGGCCCTGCTGTGATCTTTCGTTTGCACCTGGTGCACCACGGGGAGGCATGCTGCCATGAGCACCAGTTGTTAATGCCATGTGTTCAGAATGCGACACTTCAGGGGCAGAGCCCAAGAGCAGCTAAGTTCAGAAACCGTGGGGTCATAAAAAGGGCATTCCACCAGGAGGGGTGGATGAGATGCCAGCATGAGGATGTCACGATGAGAGTGAGAGAGGAGGTAGCAATCCTTGGGTCAGATGCACTGGAGGGCCAAGGCCAGGAGGTGGGTCTGATGCACATGGGAAGCTTGAGAACAAACAGAGAAATCAAAGTTAAGACCAGTCAGAGAAAAAAGACAAGCATGAGCTCCTGTAAGCTACCCCTGTGTGGCTGTCTTCACTGGGGAATCCTTTCAAGAGAGAAATGCCCACTGACAGAGGCTGAAAGCTGCCCACGGTTCATATTATAGTAGCAGTGGTGACATAAGCCCTTCCTTTGTCACAAACACAGAAATAAGCCTCAGGCACATTTAGAGGATTAGCCGGGTCACCTCCTGTGTGAATGTAAGCCCAGGCTCTGATGTCAGCTGGCTATCTCAGTGTCCACTACAGGACTCCTGACCACACCCTCAATTTTAGTATATGTGCTGCTGAAGCGAGCACTGGACCCCACCCTCAATGGCACACACATACATACCTTGTGTGTGTGTGTATATTCATATATGTATGTGTATTTTTTATCTATTTTATGTATTACATATGAATAGTAATATATATATGACTGGTTATAATAGTAGTATATATATAACATACATGTATCTTTATCTCATTCTCTATTTTGATCTATCTGTATTCAAAACTAAGTTTTGTGGGACCCTCCTGCCCTTCTTCGAGTCTGGCTGGTCTCCTCCTCCCTCGTGCGGCCCCTGCCCCCCGTGATTCCTCAGTCACACGCTGTGCCTTGGGCAGTCAGAGGCTCCGTTTGAAGGTCAGATGCTCTCAGTTCCTCACACCTTACCTGTTTGGTGTCCCATTTCTTCAGAACCATTTTGGTAGGGTTGGTTCTAATCTAATAAACTAGTTCCATCTGGTGGTTGCTAATGGCTTCATTGTGTCATACTATAGAAAGTGCATTTGCATGTTAACTGGGTCCTCCTGAGCTTCGTCCCAAACGGCTGCTGCCAGGGTTGGAAGCCCATGAGGCAAGTCAAGTGCCCAGATGCAGAATTTAAGGAGGCGCTTGCCCAGATGCGAGAGCGAGTGCCTCCTTAGATTTTGAGTCTTTGGAGCCTCTCCTACTGCATCCTGATTCAGGCCCTGATGCCAGCTGGTGGAAGTGGAGAGCACTGTGACCCGCGGGAAGAAAGGTACTTTTTGTCACCTCCAATGTCACATCCCATAGGCATCTGCTTTCTCTAAATATATTAACCCTGGGACACCTTAGGTCTTAAATTGATTTGCTAAGTCAAAATAGAGAATATCACTTAAGACATGTTACTTTTTCAAGATGTTTCTTAATGATTGACAATTTTGAAATATAGCTGAAAAAAGGTTCTGGGTAATAACAGATGGAGTTGCACATAAAATGATACAATTTGGCATTGACCTAGTGTTATTTTAATAGAATAGAATCTCTGAATTAGTGTGTTATTAAGGATGAATTTAAGATATAAAATGGACATAATTAGGAAGGATGAAGTTTGTAAAGTCAAAGATGCAACTACATTTCTCAAATAGATTAATTGCCTTCAAAGGCAAAATTTACAAGATTCCCAGGGGAATCACAAGTGCAAAGGCAGTGTTGTGATAATAAGGAATATGTAGTGCAATCATTCTGAAGGTTCTAGAAATCATTCTGGTCATAAATGGTTTTTCCAAATGGGAAATTAAATGAATGGGAAAATATTACATTATATTCTTATTAAAGAAATAGTGGTTTTTGAAGAACAGTTGCTTTTGAAAACAAATAGGCAATTATTTCAAATCCATCACTACAGGCTAACTGTATTAGCTAAAAATAAGTGGTATGAGTTTGGTGTAGGGATTCCTATTAGAGAAGCAATGGTACATGATTTCCTCTAGCAGGTGCATACTAATGACCTTCCACCTTCAGAAACGTTCTTTTGACTTCCTGTTACTCTTCTCCAAGGGATTCTGGAGAATCCAGGAAGACTGGAGCCAAGGAAGTAATCATGGAAGGAGAAAGAAACACTGATGAAGTCATACTGAAGCATGCTGTCCATATTTTTAACAATATTAAAGGAGGGATGGTTGTTACTTTTCTGGATCACCTATTTTTTTTCTCTTTTGTACATTAATGGTTAATTATTTTTTCAGCACCTAAAGAGTGTTGTAGGGGTAGAGTGGAGAGATTTTTTGCAGAGATCCAAAGCCTGTCCTAAACCTTAGGCTAAACCTTTTGGTGCAAGAGGGTTAGGTTTATTTGGATACACCATATCTAAATGAACAAAGGAATGTTAGAGATATTCCACAGATTTATCTTTATTTCCTCTTTTACCATATCCAGATACCGGGTTTTGTCAAGCCTGCAGTATAATTCTGATTTCATTTCTACAAGCTACCGTCTTTTCATGACTTCCCACTGGTCTTGTTATGAAATTCAAATTCATGGCCATGGCTTAGTAACCCTGGTGAGCTGGCCTCCTTTGACCTCTCTAACCTCATCTCCCTCTACTCACCATGTTCCAAGCACACCTGGCCACATTCAGTTCCTCAGTGTTCAAGGCCTTTCCCAGCCTTGGGCATTTGCATGTATTCCTTCTATCGGGGGTGTTCTTCCTCCAGCTGTTCCTTTGGCTCTTCCACCCTTCAATCTTAGCTGAACTATTACCTTGTAATCGTCTCACTCCATTTCTGATGCTTAACCATAGACAGCTTCAAGCCCTGCTCCTCTGAACAAGCCAGTAAGAAAGGCTGTACACTCCCTCCCTTGGCACAGGTACAGCTGGGAAATTCAAACCACACCAGCCCCAATCCATGCTCAGGAACCCTCATCCTAGCCCTCCAACCACAACAAAAAGTAGAGCCATATGCCTCCCCCTTGCTCAAGCCATTTGAACCGGCTTGGGTATCTGCCTGTGTGTCTTCACTTGTCTCCACACTGAAACCAATTTTCAGTGGGGGTTTTGATCTCCGGGGTTCAACCCCAAGACACACCTCAGGGAGGATTTCCTTCACAATCACGCTAAGACGGCTTTGTCCATCATTATTTATCTCACCACATTTTCAACGTCATACTCCTCAGAAAAGTCTTTAATGCTCTCGGTTGTCTTCAAAACAAGTAAATTAGCAGTAATCTGGCATTCACTGCCTTCCACAAATTCACCACTGCAACTCTAAGCACATCTCTCCTGCTCTATGAGCTCCCAGCGAGCTAGTCTTCACTGTCCCCAACTAGGATATGGCTCTTCCCTCTCCACCTCCAGACTCACTGCAAATCCACTTACTTGGGAAACCCTGACTGTTCTCAACCTGTTCACAACTGATTCATCCATTAAGTCTCAGATTTAGTACTTTTGTGTCTATGAACTCCTGCTAAATAACTTCAAAGTTTAGGGATTATTCTCACTTCTAAATTCTTAAAAAATATTTGCCAGTTTGGTCTCTTCTACGTTCCTCTTTCTGTGCTTTAAGCAGGTAGCCAGATCCTCAGGAATTTTGCCAAGGGAGAAAGTAGAAGAAGCCTGAAGTCAACAGCTTTTCCTGTGTTTGTAGAAACTTAATGCATTGAGTTGATTGTATTCCTACCCTGGAGCGGCAGAAGAGAGAGTGGATGGTCTTCAAGAGGAAGCTAGGGAGAGTGAAGAGCACCTTCTCAAATGGGATAGGACAGAGAGAGCTCGGAGACTCACCGGACAGTGGAGGCTTGGTGGCAGTTCTAAGGCAATGCCCAGGGTCCCGTCAAGCTGAGAGGGAGAGCTGTGGGCTACGCCAAAGAAGGCAGCACGGTACGTGCTGGAATTCAGCCTCCCTCCCAACTGCCAAGCCCCAAGTAAACCTTCAAAGATGCAGAGTCTCTAGTTCTAAGGGATCATGCAGACTTGACAACGGTGTCTCCAAATAACTAATGTGGATGGGTGACTGGTGGCCTCCAGCCCTAGATGCTGCATCAACTCCAGGAGGGGACTAGATTCAAGTTGAATTTCCTTCCAATCTGGGACAGAACTACGTTGCTCTAGAAAAGACAGATGTGTGCTGTTTCTTGCACACCTGAGCTGTGGACTACAATTTTATACTTGCTACTCTAGTGATTTGTTTAACTTACTGAATTAGTGTGATATTCATCCTTGTTTTGTGTTTGTATTATATCTCCCCAGCTATATCAAAAACTCTTAAAGAACTATCTAATTCCAAACTCTAGTAGAATGTGCTGCATGTAAATGACAGCCAGGTTTCTGGGTACAGAAAAACTAAGGACACTGGCTGGCTAGAGACTTTAATTAATCTCTTGGTAATCATTGTTCTCATAAATGGTCCAAGTACTGGGAAGTAGATCACATGCATTCAGTAACCCGACAGCTATTACGGAAATAAGAGAAGATAATGTGAGTCAGGGAGTGGGAGTAAAAACAGATAGGTCAATTGTTAGGACTTGCCTGACTCATGGCAATAGTTTATAATATAAACAGCTACCATTTGTATGTCCTTCCTAAGGCAGGGCTCTGCTGCAATCTCCCCTTGCTTTGTGTCAGTGCTGTATATTAGTAAAATGAAAAATGCTATTTCAAATTCAAATCTACAAAAGTGCTTATTAGTAAAGCAAGGCAAGAATCAAAATTGAATATAGGATATTACTCTAATTTTATTGTTTGTATATCTACATATGTATGTTTGGTAGACACACACAAATACTTTTATGGATATGCATGTAAATACACCTATTTATACCTGTATCTACAGCTATATGGTTGAATCCTGGGTAACATTAGATAGTGAAATCCCTCATGACTTTTATTGTATTGTTTATAGTTTTCTGTATTTTCTAAAATTTCCACAATGAACATATACTTTTTAGGAATCAAAACAAAATAGTAAATGGTTCAGTTTTTTAAAGTGCAAGTGGATAGAGAGGCAAGATACATTATTTTTGACTAGTATTTTATTTAAACAGAGTTAACACAGTATTTATCCACCTGACCTAAAACTGGGAAAAAAAACAACCCCTCTTGTATCTGTTCAATTATTGTCATCCCAAGATACATGTTCTTCAGAATATTTTTAGTGAAACATCTTCTGAATTCTAATTCAGTTTTAGAAGTCAATAACATTACTGTTCAGAAAGTACAACAATTTGCTTATATCTCTGTAACTCATATATGAAGACAAAGTTCAGTGGTTATTTCAAAATGAAACCTATGCTCAACTAAAATTATTTGACAAAGCTGACTGTTTTTCAAATACATGGTTTTAGAGCTGAGCAAGCATTATAGTAGAGTCAGTGGTAGAGGTACCCCATGCCTTGTGCTCCCCCCAATCTGGTCAGTACTTCCATCTGTCCATGTCCTCGAGGGAAAGAGAACTAAGTCAATATCTCTCAAGCCTTGTGTGTACCTGAGTGCACACAGTGTCTCAGCGTCAGGTGGACAAAACCAGCAGATGTGTCTAATCTGATTCCCCAAGTCTTCTTTTTTAAAAATATTGTTAATTGCAATGAGGAAATGTTACATAAAAAACTAGATTTCTAATTTCTTTTAATTTGGAAAGGTTTGGTAAAACTGGGCTCACTTCCTTGCATGACATCACATGGTACAGATATCACAGCCCCCGCCTGCCTTGTTTCACACAATTGATTTCCCTGTCTGGATCCTGCAGGCATTTAAATTTACAGTCTCCGAAAGTCTCTACACCCAAGACACCAAGGTTTGGGACTTGGTTTTAGAATCAACACCAGGCAATCTCCTCATACTGAATTGCTTAGAAAGCCAACAGTCCCTCACCTCTAACTGTGACATCCAAATGCTCTGAAAAACAAAAGATTTGCAGAACTCATTTGGCAGCTGAACTTGACCTGAAGTGATGTTAACCTTATTTATAGCCGTTTTCAAACATTTTAACCCCAGGACTCCTTCACTCTTGAAAATTCTGGTGGTCCCCAAAGGTCTTTGGCTCAAGTGTATCTATCCATAGGTACTATATTAGAAGTGAAAACGGAAAGTTAAAAAATATTTATGTTTATTTAAAAATAATAAGCATAAGTCCTTTACATGTTAACAAAAATGATATTTTATGAAAATAAATACATTTTCCCAAATCCAAATTTTAATGAGTGGCATTGTTTTATATTCTTGCAAATCTCTTGATAGTCTTGCTTAACAGAAGACAGCCAGATTCTCATATCTGCTTCTGTGTTCAATTTGTATGAGATCACACATCACAAAGCCCCTTGAAAACTTCACTATACACTCATAAGAGAATGGGAGTGAAAAACGTCAGTGTCTTAGTATTTTCACAAAAGTAATTTTGAATTCATAAGCCCCTGAAAAGGCTGGGGATTCCCAGGGATCTCTGAATTATACTTTGAGAGCAGTTGGATTATTATAATAGTTACTTATTCACTGAATATGAATATTTATGTTTTACTGGAGAAATACTATGTTGGCTTCCATGGTGCTGTCCCAGACTTTGAAGAGTATGGGGACATATAATACAGTACATGTACCATACAAAGTTCTTAAACTATGAAAAAAATCTAAATTCCACCAAAAATCTGTCCTTAAGGTTTTTAGATAAATAATTATATATTTTGTGCATTTTCTTAAATAAGCTAGTTTCATGATAGCAATCAAAACTGAAAAAAAAAATCACACAATAACAATAAAGAAAACCTCAGCTCAACACAGTGGCAGATGTGCTTCAGAGAGTTAAAAGAATTTGCAGCATCTGTGTATATGGCGTGATTGAAATGTTGCATCCCTTCATTTTGATACATCCTTTTATTCATTCAGTAAATAGTTACTGATCATCTACTATAAGCACCTACTATAGTCTTAGCTCTAAATTACTAAAGTTACTCAAAGTTGGTGAAAAATCACAGAGCAGTTTGATACATTTCCTAACCAGAGAAATTGATAAATTGTTATTTAATTTTATGGCATGGTTTAGATGGTGATATGGATTTTACAGCAGTTGGTCAACTGTAACCTGTGGCCCAAATCCTGCCCTTCAGCTGTTTGTGTAAACACAAAGCCACATCCTTTCATTTATGTGTAGTCCATGGCTGCTTTTGTGCTATAAAGGTAGAGGGTTGAGTCTGTCTGACTCACAAAATTTTAATTGTTTGCTGTCTGGCTCTTCATAGAAAAAGCTTTGCTACCCTAATTTAGACCATTGATTTGAATGTACCCTGAATAATTGGAAAAATAAGATCCAGTTTATTTTATGATAAGTGCTCTATTACTCATATGTTTTGAGATGTCTCTGATTTTAGTTCCCAGAAAATTGTGGATTACATCAGAAGACTCTCAGTTGGTGGAATAGATTCTGAACAGAAGTGATTTACTGAGGGGAGAGTCACATGAGGCAGACGGTCCTTTCTAGATGAATTTCCCTGCTGACTTCATGTGGCCCTCTGGGCTGATTGCCGAGGCCAAGGTGTGTCCATAGCATCTTGCACCTATCTGTCCGAGTACTTGATGTAGTCAAGAACCTGCAGAATGGACATTAATGCTCAGAAGCGGCCTTCCTACCACCTTTCCAACTTCAGGTGCTTGTGGTGCTCCGAGCTGGGGACTTTCAGCCTCTCACTGAGACAGCTGATCAAGCTTACAGGTTCTCCCATGCCCCTCTTCCCCCACCCCTCCTTCTGGCACAACTATTTAGATTGCAGAACTAATCCTGGCTGTATGAATTATACATCCGAAAAGTCTGGGTTATGATCAGTAGAGGGGACAATGTTATCTTAATGTAATGATTCTTTAATCAGTCTCAGAGTAATTATGGTGAAGGGATTTGCTCCTTACGAAGTGGAGTCAATTAATTTGCCTTATTGATTTGGTGTTTACTTGTTAAAAGACTATCTTTTTGAAGAGAATCTCTGGAAAGGGAGACCATCCATAGATAAAATTATGAAGAAATGAATTTCTCTTTGCCTTCCTTCTGCTATTGTTTTAAAAAACTATACTTTGCTGGAGGTGATTATTGTCTTTATTGACACTAATGATATTGAAGATAACTGTAATAATTATAAATTACTTGAAAGTCTTACAATTCAGTCTGTATTATTAATTAGCTGCATAAAGGCTTATGCTATGTTTAATTATCACGATTATTATTTTAATAGAAACTGAGACTTAGAAAGCTAAGGGACTTGGTCCAAATCACATAGTGAAGAAGTGGAAATTGGGATGAACCCTGGCTTTATTTATTTTTCCAAATCCTCTGCATCTATTATCTATTGGTTTCCCAGGACCATCCACTCAACTCTTGTCTTTTTAAAAGAAAACATTTTCCTAGGCTCTAGGCATTGCCTGTCCACCTCTTGTCTCTATTTCCCATCAGTCCAGTTCCCAGGAAGATTGCTCATTGTAAGAAATGAGATAAATTAATTCACACAGGGACTGAATGGGGTTGACTCACTTATATGTATTCCACACAGAGTTATTGATGATCTCTTTTGAGCACATATTCAGCTTCTGAATTCTAAAGATGAAGACAACATCCCTGCCTCAGGGAGCTCCTGGCTTTCAGACATATACACTGGACAAGTAAAGGCCATATATTATCTTGCCTCTGTGGTGTGACCCTTTTAAGAGGAATAGAGTTGTAATGATGCAACTTTAGGCACCAGCCTACCAGCATAATAAAGTATTCAGCAGAGGGGTTGGGGAAGGGGTCTAGGGAGTCCTAGAATCTATAACAGCAGGACTTCGCTTCTGCATAAGGCTGATCTGTTAGAAAATAGTCTATTTCAGACTATGACCAGGCCTATAATATTAGTAATCAGGAACTTTGTCGGGTTTGTTCTCTTATTTAAATCTGAATTCTATAAAGTAGTCTAAAAAGGTATTTTCCTTCACCGTCATCTGGAATCACAGTTTTGGCAAAGCAGCAGGTACGGTGTCCCTTTCACCTTGAGATTTTATCTGCTTCCTGTTATCTTCTCTCTGCTTCTTCATGCAGCGAAGCCATTGTGCTTGTCATTTAGCCAACGTCTCTGATGGGTCAGGACGTGCCTCCACAAATATGGCGCTTTGGAATAGTGAATGTCTTAAACTCAAGAAGTTTGGGAAAATGGTAGAAGTAGGAAGGTCACAGTGATCTCCCCCACCGTGCCCTTTCTCCCTGAAAGCATGAGAGAAATCTCTCTGGTGAAAAGTGCCCTCCTTCTATCAGGAGGAGGAGGAAGGCATTTTTGTCAAAAGAGATGGGGAATTTGGGGCCCAGACGTCTGTACAAACAAACCTTATTCAACCAACCCTAATCTTTCCAGTTACTTCTCCATTTATTACTCCACCCTAAAGCCCCTGTGTCTTGTCAATTCTTCACAAATTTATTGTTTCTTGGTCTAAAAGTTTATAAAACTTCCCCTGCTTTGGTCACTTCTTAAGGCCTTCATTCTCTTGTGAAGGCTCCCAGGTACATGTAAAAATTCAATGAAATGTGTATGTTTTTCCCCTGTTAACCTGTCTTTGTCAGTTTAATTTTCAGACCCAGCCAGGGACCTTAAGAGGGTCAAGGAAATCTTTTTCCTTCCCTACAGCTCTCTGGAATTCCTGCCAGGAAATGGAGTGAGAGTGATCATTCTCTCAAAATACATCATTTCTGAACATAAAGATGTAATGAAACACTGTTGTAACAATGTGGCGCTTGCATCTCTTTTTGTGTGTGCAGGAAATACATGCAGGTAATCTGTTAAATTGTTCTGCTTTTATTTTCTATTATCATATAATGCATCATATCATTCTCCTTTCATGTCTAAGAGGTAGAACAGAACCTAGGCATGACATGATTTGCTATGAGCAAAAGGTCTTCTGTCTTGCTTCTTTTTTTACATGACCACGTATGATACTTGTATACAAACACCATTGGAGTTTCTTAAGTGATTGCTATGAGAAACAGAACTAAAAATGCAAAAAAAAGTTTCAATAAAAATCATTATAAATACTCCAGATATGTTCAAAGAGGGACTGAAAATTGGAGACATAAGTAGTGATGTGATCCAGTTGCATCTATTTTTAAGGAGAGGAAAGTCAGCTTTTCTCAGTTGGTGCTCATTCCAAGGAGAGTCCTGGAAGGTGAGCTGAGTGCTTCAAGTCAACCTGCTCCCCGGAGTCTCCAGGGGGCCTTCATAGAGCCTGATGCTACAGGCCACTCTCCAGAAACAAGTGGGCTGACTCTCATTTCCTCTATTAACAATATTGCCTGAAATTTCTAAGTGCTTTTCTCCTCCCTTGTTACCTCACTTCCCAGAGCCCTGAATATTTTCTGCATTCCAAATACTCCCTTTTTAACCTTAAAGCTGTGGTGAGACCAGCAGGGGAATTTGGAAGGACTATTCATCCTTGGAGCTCAGAAAATTCTATCAGATTAGGGTCAGAGAATTTCTGCAAGCTCTCTGCTCATCAAAAATAAATTTGAACCCTTTGGCTTTGCATAAGGAAATGAGGAAAAATGAAAATACATCAGTAGTAGTCACCCCCCCACCCCCACCCCCACCCCCGGCCCCAGAAGAATCCCAGGTGAAGAGAATGTTCTCTGATTTGTAGTCAAAGGTATCTCCACAAGCCCAGGTTAAAGCCTGGGGAACCTTGGCATGCTTTTTATATGCTCTGTATGCAACAAGCACTGTTGACTAAAAAAATTAAGTCCTGGGACAAAAACCTAATTTGGAAAACTTAAAGTGTTTCCCTCCCTGCGCCCCTCCCCCCCAACTTAACAGCATGGTTTTCATTGTAAAGCAAAGTGCAAGCAGATAAAAGGGTGCCCGAATGTGGAAATAGATTAGGTATGCGTCAGATGCTGCGGCTGCAGGCAGAGGTTAACATGTGACGTAATTCCTGCCCTCCGTTACAGAGCCTTTGTCTCTGGTAGGCCGCACATGGGCTGGGTAAGCGCAGCAGGTCTGAGGTGTTCAGAGCAGAAAGGTCAGAGAGCTGCTGGTGGGGAAAACAAAAGTATAAATCCAGAAGGTGAGATGGGAGAGAAAAAAAAAAGAGAGCTAAGCCAAGGCGAGGCTAGGGGGGCATACTGGGCAACTGGCCCAGTGTTCCATGTGATACAGAAATACAGACATATATGTATATATTCTCTAAACGGAAATGCACACACACATACCCACAGCTAGCTGTCTGTGTGGGTGTGTGAGCCCTTGAGACAGGCAGAAAGAAAGGGATTTTTAGAGATTTTATTTGTGGATTAAAAATTTAATTCTCCTATTTACTTTCATTAATTTTTGGCTGTTGACATGTAATTTCTTTTTAAACTACACTGATTGCATTAAAAAATAGCTCAGTTTTTTTAAGTTGACCCATATGAAACTGCTGATATTTTGTATGCCAAATATGGTCAAATATTGCTGGGTTTTCCTAGTTCAAGCTATTTTATGGGCCACCTTGAATTTGGAATTCCTTCCCAAGCATGGGTGCACATGATCCAGGAAGGGGAAGCTGCATGTGCAAAGGTTGGCAGGAGAGGAAAGGTAGGGCACAGGACCTCTGCCCTATGGCTGGCACAAGGTTACCCAGGAGAGAAGTGGCAGGTGAGCTAACACTGCCGATACTAACATGGCAATACTAGCACGCACCTGTCTGCATACACTGTGCCAAGCACTGATAGAGCAGATTCAAGTACAACCTCACAAGGATCCCAGGAAGCAGGTACTAATCATTTTCCATTATTCTATTATTTTACTAATGAAGAAATAAGCCTGTGATGGTCAATTTTATGTTTCAACTAGATTAGGCTACAGTGCTACGTTGATGTGATTAACATATAAACTATTAAACTTGGAGTAAATCATATTACTGTCCATAGTGTGGGTGGGCCTCATTCAGTCAGTTGATGACTTTAAGAGTAAAGACCGTCATGAGGAAGGAACTCTGCCTCCAGAAACTGATGTTCCAAAGGATGATTTGCATCTATTTATGCCATTCTTTTCTGTGTGGTACATCCAACTCCAACTCAAAAGCACTTTAAATTTAATTCTTAAGATTTTGGGGCCACAAAACATGAATTTGGGCCAAAACCCATATGAAGGCCAGGCTGAAGTCTCAAATTCCAAAACTAGAATTTTTTTCCTCTGTCCAGGGTCAAATCAAGGCAAGTAAATTTCCTTACTTTGTCCTTCAGTGACATCCGCGTTCCTCTTTTTTGCCAGGTCTCCTAGTGGGCTCCCCACCATCAGAGGGTCCTGGGCTTTTTCTACTCTCTCTCAAGAAGCTGACAAATCAGATGCTCAGGCTCTCCATAGCTCAGCAGAAATTCTTGGGGCAAAGCCAGGCTTGGTATTTGTTTACCTCCTAGGTTTACTGTTTCACCTAGATTTTAGGATCCTTCGATTCCTTATTTTTTTGTCCTAGTTCAGCAGGGCATGTAAAATGATTCCTAAGAAAATGGTTTATCTGTCTTAATCAGAAAAGTCATTCGAGTCATATAACCTGTTACATTGTTCAAAAATTCAAAATCAAATTTTATCACACCATTTTTACTCTGACTTCTGCTAGGGGCATTTGATTTGAAGGCATGAAATCTCACTCACAGAATCACAGTCAGAAGAGCTGATTAGAGCGTTGAGGGGACTCTGTGATTTAAGGGTTGGTAGCTACAGATGCCTACACCACTCACTGTATGAGCTTTGTGTTGTGTTGAACTCTGACATGTGTGAATAAAGGGGAATTCACATTAACTCCAGTCAGAAAGCTCTGGAGTCATTTCAACTCTCATCAGCTTTTACCCATTTATTATAGATCATGTCAGGGCAGGTGATGGAGAATATTCAAGTGTATAATACATGAAGTAGCAGCAGAGAGACAGGGCCATATGGCTTTGCAAAGCTTCCTAATGCTAATATGCCACACACACTCCCTCTCTGGGATGGAGGCCCCTCTGATCATAAGTTGGTGCTGAGAAGGGCAGGCTGCTCATCATAAGGCACCATCTGGGACCACTTATCCAGATGCAATTTCCCGTAGCAATTTTACTATACTCGGTTCTATTACCATAATGGATAGATTTCTATCATCTGTTCCTTGGGAATATTTTGTAATATCAGTGTTTATAGTGTTAGGTGTTTTTTTTTTTTTTTTGGCAAGGAACTAAGAAGTGTGACAATTTATTGTCAGTGAATGCGATGAGTAAAATATTCCCTTGCTCTGAGCTCTGAGCTCTGAGCTCAGTTCTGCCTCATGAATAACCTGTTCCAATTACTCAAGTCTGGAACCAACTGTTATGTAAGTAAAATTCTGACATGGAATTACATCGTTGCAAATAAAATACCTTGCTTAAATCATAAAAACATTCTAGGGTTCTACTTTTTCAAAACAGTGTCACATTGCTTTATGCTATTTTGCAATGACAAGCAGGCCTGTAAATTTCAAAACAAAAATAAGGATGGCATTTCAAATAAAACTGCCTTTTGTCTTCAAATCTACCAGATAATAGCGTTTAAAGAATTGAGCAGGAGGAGGAATGTTCATGTCTGTGGCTCATAACACACCCACTTTGATCTCCTTGGGGCCATGACCTGTCAATTTGTAATTTTGCCCAGAAGGTTCTCATGTTATTTTTGAAGAATATTCACGTATAAAAGCAAGGGAGAATTAAAAATAATATTTAGAGAGGTGCCTTTCAAGTATAGATATCTCTAGTCCTCAATGTAGTTTGTATAGTATAAGTTCTTAATGTAAGTTTATGGAGTGCATTCTTCAACCCACTACACAGGGTTTGGATGTGAGAGATACTACCCATTTATTTGTGTCAAGGGAGCCTTCCTGAAGGACATGACATTTAAATTGATCTTTGAAGGACGCATGCTACTGTGGAAAAAACATATTTTCTTAGCAGCAGAATTTTCCTCTAGGAAAAGCTGTATTTTATTTGATGGATATTCTGACAGCTCTCTGAGGTTGGGTCCTGAGATCACCGAAGTTCAGGCATCTGTACCAGACTTTAGATTTACTGCATAGAGCAAGCAAAGTGAGTGGGAGCTGAGTTTGGCCCTTAGGAAAATAAAGAGAATTTTTAAAGGCAGCAGAATGCAACAGGTGGAAGATAGGTGAGGTGTTCTCAGGGAAGAAGCTTCTAGGGGGAAAGAAGAGAGGTCCCTGGGCAACCATATTGGTTTTGGGTAGATGTTGCTACCATGGGAATTTTCTTTCCTATCTTCCCACAACGTATTTGGTAAAATATCCACATATTATTAATGCATTCAGGAATTAGGCCTACCAGTGTCCTACTTTAAGGCTGTTACCAGGGACCTGGTCACACCCTGGTTCCTAATGGGTAGGACTGTGATGATACTGAAGGGTAACACTTTTCTTATTCGGGCTCTTAATAGAAATTAGAGAGTAGATGCTTGAGCCTATCTTTTCTCTTGAGTGCTTGCAGTGCAAATAAACTGGGTTCTTGATTGGGAGCTCATTAAAATATAGAGGGTTCCAGACAGAGCAAAGCCGGCATGCCTTTGTGGAAATTGAGGAGTCCTGCCAAAGAGCCACAGGGACGGGCAAGCACCTCAGCCCCATGTGGAGAGGGAAATAAGGGGCCTGATTTAATTACAATATTGGGGGGGTTATGAAGGAAAGTGGAAAGAGACAAGACTGGAAAAATAATCTGGAGCCAAAGTATGAAAGACATTGAATGCCAGGATTAAGTAATTAGTTCTTATTTATAAAAGCAAGTCATAGAATATTTGTTTGGGATGGTTATTTGGATTTATAAAATAAGTTTTTAAAAATTACTACTGAAATATTCTTTCTAGATTTGTTTCTGTGTACAGACACAGGCTTAAAAAGGTACAAAGTGTCATCATGATGTGTAGACTGCTGAGTCAGCTGCTGCACTTGGCTCATCGTGGAAGACTTTTGGTTGGAGACCTGCTCTAAGTGAATAATTGTGGTTGCTAAGAGGTGCTGGACTGGACTGAACAGAGCCTGGAGTGCTGGCAAGACCAGGGGAGGTCTTGCTTGTGAGGGGAAGCATCAGAGTCAGACCAGAGAGACCGGAACAGACAGGAGAGCCGGTGGGTCCCTGCATTTTGGGGGAGACTGGGGCAGAGGAGCACTTAGTGGACAGTGATTTCCAGATTTTGAAATTGAAACTCTTGAAAAGTTAACCAAAGTAGAAATTCAGGATGAGTTGTCAGTTTTGAAAGAAAATTCTTGGCCTTAATTTTTTTTTTTTTGAGAGGGCATCTCTCATATTTATTGATCAAATGGTTGTTAACAACAATAAAATTCTGTATAGGGGACTCAATGCACAATCATTAATCCACCCCAAGCCTAATTCTCAACAGTCTCCAATCTTCTGAAGCATAATGAACAAGTTCTTACATGGTGAACAGTGCAAGGGCAGTCATATCACAGAAACTTTCAGTTTTGATCACGCATCATGAACTATAAACAATCAAGTCAGATATGATTATTCGTTTGATTTTTATACTTGATTTATATGTGAATCCCACATTTCTCCCTTATTATTATTATTATTATTGTAATAAAATGCTGAAGTGGTAGGTAGATGCAAGATAAACGTAGAAAATATAATTTAGTCCTATAAGAGGGCAAATGTAGATGATCAGGTCTGTGCCTATAGACTAAGTATTAATCCAAGCTAGACAAGGGCAACAAAACATCCACGGATGCAGAAGATTTCTCTCAAAACAGGGGGGGTGAGGTTATAAGCTTCACCTCTGTTGATCCCAATTTCTCACCTGATGGCCCCCCTGCAACTGTGCCTGTCTTAGGTTGTTCCTCCCTTGAGGAATCTTACCCATCTCTGGCTAACCAGTCATCTTCCGGGGCCATACAGGGAAATGTAAAGTTGGTAAGTGAGAGAGAGGCAATATACTTTGAAGAGGTTAGCTTTTTACTTCTTTGCAGATTTATGCCCTGTGGCTTCTATGCTCAGCATTTGTCTTGAGGTATCTTTACCACTTGGAAGAATTATGATACTTGGTAAATTTGATATGAGGCACGAATTCTACTAAAGGGCTGTAATTAGGAAGGAAGAAGAAAAGCTATAGAAGTAGCAGATGGAAGAGAACATGGGAAGATTGATTATTTCTTTGACATATCTTCTTTTAGAGTAACATAAGCATGTATAGGTTTTAACAAACTACTAATTAAATTGCATACACACATTAACAGAATAGGAATACAGCTACATAACCAAAGCAGACCTACAATTACCAGCCATATCCAGTGAAACCAAGAAAACCAGTTAGGTACCCTAGGCATTTGTGAAAGCTTATCAATAATATGATGGATATTGTCTAACTGAATTTGAATAGTTTGAGAAAAATCAGACAAATTAAAACAACACATTCCTGGGAACTGTTCACATCTCATATGTTCTTTTAACAATAGATAGTCTATAGTTGCACGATTTTGGAGCGCTGCAACTTGCACTTCTCCTAATTCTTGGTTGAGTTCCAACAGTATAGATCCAGTCAAATTTGTTGTTTTACTATATGCACAGGCCAGCTTAAATATCTCCCTCTTCATTCCAATGGCACGTCCAGGAACCGGTGGGATGAATGCAGCTACAACTGCAACAGCGCCAGGATCTTTGTTGAAGTTTTTTGATGATCATCTTCTGGAATGACTCTTCCAGAGAATGTTGATGTTGGAAGTTCTTCATATCATATCTTAATTCGTTTTCTGGGTAGCTAAATTAGGCTTTGATCCTCTGTATAAATAAAAACAAACCGTTTGCCCACACTTTGATATGACCTTTATACCATTGTGAAGAACCTATTGGAGATCACCTCACAGGAATTGCTTGTTTTTTTTTTTAAGAGAAAGGAATATTATCAGAAAAATGTACTTCCATAGCTGATCATCTGACACCCTGTTAGTCCATTCTTGGGTTCTGTGATTCTGCTGCTGTTTTGTTCCTTCAGTTTTTCCTTTGTTCTTATACTCCACAGATGAGTGAAATCATTTGGTATTTCTCTTTCTCCACTTGGCTTATTTCACTGAGCATAATACCCTCTAGCTCCATCCATGTTGTTGCAAATGGTAGGATTTGTTTTCTTCTTATGGCTGAATAATATTCCATTGTGTATATGTACCACATCTCCTTTATCCATTCATCTACTGATGGACACTTAGGTTGCTTCCATTTCTTGGCTATTGTAAATAGTGCTGCGATAAACATAGGGGTGCATCTGTCTTTTTCAAACTGGAGTGCTGCATTCTTAGGGTAAATTCCTAGGAGTGGAATTCCTGGGTCAAATGGTAAGTCTATTTTGAGCATTCTGAGGAACCTCCATACTGCTTTCCACAATGGTTGAACTAATTTACATTCCCACCAGCAGTATAGGAGGGTTCCCCTTTCTCCACAGCCTCGCCAACATTTCTTGTTGTTTGTCTTTTGGATGGCAGCCATCCTTACTGGTGTGAGGTGATATCTCATTGTGGTTTTAATTTGCATTTCTCTGATAATTAGCGATGTCGAGCATCTTTTCATGTGTCTGTTGGCCATCTGAATTTCTTTTTTGGAGAACTGTCTGTTCAGTTCCTCTGCCCATTTTTTAATTGGATTATTTACTTTTTGTTTGTTGAGGTGGGTGAGCTCTTTATATATTTTGGATGTCAAGTTGGTCTTGATTTGAGGTATGTGTAGCTGACAGTGAACCCGGGTGAAGATGTCCAGTATGAACTGGAATATTCAGGCATGGTAACTAGGCTTGAGGACAGGGAGAGAAGTGAGCACATGAGTATTTGCTCAAGCATGTCTCATTTAAACCCCCCCAACTTTGCAATGTAGGAATAGTCATCTCCATTTATAGATAAAAAATTTCAGCACAATTAAATCATTAACCTACACAGACATTAAATGGCTGAGCTGAGATTTTAACAAATGGCTCCAAAGTCCAAACTCCTCTGTTTTGCAATGCAAAGAAGTATGGAGGGGTAGAATGAGTAGGGGAGATATTAAAGGAAAAAGTATATAACTAACTTTTTTTATGGGAGTGTATATATATATATATATATATATATATATATATATATATATATATGTTGCCTGTTTTGAGTGTTATGACAGAACACTGCAGCTAAGAAAATAAAAATAACACACTCCTTACAATAAATATATTTCTATAATCATGGAGCTTAATTTTAGCAATTGACATAATCATCAGACCACTGAGTGCAGTTCACTACAATTGTAATTACTGTGGTGACGGACAGTTAGAAGGAATTAGTATTTAATAAGGGGCATTGACCGAGTTTTGTTGGTCAAGAAAAATTTCTCTCAAGCAGTGACATCCTTCAGATATAAATTTCAATGAAAAGAAAAGGAGGAAAATCATTCCAGGCAGAGTGAAAATCTTGAGCAAATCTTTGAGGTAGGGAAGTTGAGTATGGTTGGAGCATAGAAATAAAAGAGAGATCAGGCTGGCAGCAAACATGGTGAAGTCTTTCAGGGTCTTGTAGGGCCCTGAAATTACATTAATTGTTAATGTTAGTGCAACCATCAAAGCATATTGGAAGGGAAGTGAAATATTTGCTTTAATTTTGTTTACTTAAAAGACTTCTCTAGCTTGATGTGGAGAACAAGTAATAGTGTGGTGAGTTGTATTATCTTTTCTAATTCCATATTCCCTCCAGTGACAGAATAATAATAGATCCTTGCTTTTTACCATGTGACTTTGTGCACTTGCCACAAGATTGGGTGAGTATATTTCCTCACCTGCTCGATGATGAGCTTGGCAGGAGGATCCCTTTGGCCAATGGGATGGGATGTGAGCAGAGGCCTTAGATGTGCTTGCCTCTTGCCTCTGCATCAGTCATGAGAAAAGCATGTCCTCGTAGCCCTGGATCCCAAGATGAGACAGATATGAACTAAGCCAGCTCGCAGACCTCAAGTGAGAAAAACCAATGGCTTGTGCTGTGAGCCACTGAGATTTCAGTGCAGCTTTTGCTAACACATACAGGAGGGCATACGAATGGAAGCAATGAGACAAATTAATGGTCTAGGTAAAATGTCAGAGTGGATTGGACCAAGATAATGTCAATGCAGAGATTATAGAAAGAATTGAATAGATTCCAGAGCTTTTTAGGCTTTAGAATTGGCAATATCGATGATTAACTGAATGCAGAGGTAATGGAAAAGAAACGCCAAAGATAAGATTTCAACTAAAAGTTTTTGCAGTATTTTTCAGCCTTAATGATCCTGAAGAAACCTGAATATGCCCAGAGCTTTTAAGTGATGTATTTTATTTGAGACTATAGAGACGATTATGTTGGTGAAAACATTAAATAGTTAAGGCCCCTCCTCCTGGGAGCCCAAGGATAGCAGCTGGACACTTACTATTCTTCTTCAAGAAGCAGTAGCAGCCCAGCCTTCAGAGGACCTGTTGCCATGAGCTGGTGAGAGCAAAAGCCTTTACTGTCGCTGTGATTGATCATCTAATGCCCTGTTAAGGCTTTGGGGTTGTCACAGGTATGCCAATTCCTGCTGCTAAGAAGCAGTAAGCCTATCACTTTTATAAGGCAGAAAAAAAACCCCCTGATTTATTGTATTTCAGTGTAGGATGCTTTCTGCCTAAGGCACACTTTGTGCCTGAACTTGGACCCACAGCCTTATAAGCCTGCCCTTCCCTCACACAATTTCTCCATTAGTTCTCAGTAATTGTAATGGCTGGTAATTTTGTTTCTTCCAAAGAAGCAATGAACTATTTTCTGTCTGTTAGCTGGAAACAGCATGTTTTCATTAACATAGTAAGAAAATAAATACTGGCAGTCTGGTTGTGGAGAAGATGAGGTTGTGAACTCCAGAAAAGTAAAAATCCAGGCAGCATCTGACTCATTCTTAAACTGATGTCCCATCCCAGGAGTGGGTGGCCCCAGTGGTCCACAAGGCTCTGTTGGCAGCAAGCTTGCTGTGGCCTTTCTGTTGGAGGTTAGGGCATCAGAACCATGTGTGATCATTCATCAGGCAGCTAAGCCAGTTCAGTCAGATTTTCTGGTTTCTGCCTGCTGACTCTGTCTCAGCCAGATTTAACTCCAACTTCAGGGTTTGTCCATCTTCTCCTTTCAACGGGACTCAGCCACCATGAGAATTACCAAAACCTTCACTTTTTGACATCAGAATTAGAAGATCAATTCTTAAATAAGTGTCGTAATAAGTTGCTAATGCTGAGATATATGATATCCCATTTTGGCTCCCCACATTCAACATTACTTTAAATTTTCATCAGAGCAGCTGACAAATACTAAAATATACTGGTATTTCCATCTTTTTCATTTCTTAGTTCCTAGAAGTCTAGGGGAAATGTGGCCAGTGTGGAGGAAGGGCATGACAAGGATCAGTGTAGAAAGTGGTCTAGAAAACTATAAGCCATGTAATCAATATAATCAACGTCTTAGTATTTGAGTGTTACTTGGAATATCTTCTTAACATCCTCATTTCTCCCATGTCCTGAAAAAAGCCCCTTCTTTCATGTGAAACCAAACACAAAACAAATATGTTTTTATTTTTATTTTTCAATGATCAAAGCTATACTTTCAATAGAAAGGACAGGAGATTTGGAACCAGTAAACTTTGATTTTTCTAGTTTTGGCTCAGCCAAAATTCACTGGCTTTGGGCTAGTCATTTAACACTTTTAAGTGCCAGAATTCTCATCTGAAAACTTGGAAGATTTTCTTGGATGACCTTCATGAAGACCTTTTTAGACAAAAAGCTACGTTATTCATTCTGTGGGTTGGTGGTTGATGCTAGCCTGCATCTATTGTTTTCACAATGACATTTTGCTTGTGTAGACACCTCTCAGTATCCACTAATCTTTCTTTGACCTGATAGTAATTTATTTTGACTATATTAATTACCATAAGTGCCATTCATTTTTTGTAATTAAGAAAAAAATAGCATCCTTTTCCTCCATTCTGTTTATATTTTTTTAAGGCTATATTTCTCATTCTTTTAATATAAATCTAACCTAGCAATAAGAATTGCTAAGAAGTACAAACATAATGAATACAATAAAATACAAAGACAGAATCAAGCACACAGTTAAATCAACACAAATAAAGCAAAATATTAAAGATTCAAAAAATCCAGAGCAAGATTTAACTATCCATGGGATCTAGAAAGTGGCTTAAATTACCCACAAAATGATATCAGGCGAAGATGGACTAAATGGCTTTGTGAAAAGTGTTTCATTTCCTGGCTTTTCTGGCCTTTCAGTAAAATCTCTTTGCCTTAGCACTTAACTTCATTATTCCAGCATCTTCTTCACATACTGCTGTTTCCTGTGCATGTTTCTTAAGATGCCCTTTATCAGGGCACCTTGAAGAATATTTCAGACATAAATGAAGATGATTTTGTGTAGCCCCCATCCGAGATACATGACTTTTCACCTATTCCGGTGAGGGTTTCAGGATATGCCACCCCAAATTATGTCACTTTGGCATATTGATTATTTTGAGCTAAAGTCAACTGTGAAGTAACAAACATAAGAAGAACTCTCTGCTCTCCCCAGTCTGCCAGCAAACAACACAAATCCCCCGCCCTCCTATCATACCAGCCTAAAGAGAGAAACTTATCACTGGAGATGGAGACCAGCACTGAGATGGGTCTGTATAAATAAACATTACCAAAATAATTGTCTTCCATTATTAGCTTTTCCTATTTATTTCCTAGTCATTTTCTCATAATTTATCATTCCTAGAAGTTGCAAATCCCATTTTTTGGTCTAGTCATGTCTTCATTGTTTTCACAATTTATCGCCCTTTGTTAAAATGGTATATAAGCCCTTGAGTCTAACGGCTGCTTCAGGTTTTCACTTTTTTTTCTGTGATGCTCCTGTGCACATAAAATTTTGAATATTAATAAAGTTTGTATTTTTTTTTTTTTTTACTTTTAGTCTGTCTTTTGTCATTTTAGCTCACAGGCCCCAGCCACTGAATGTGAGGAAGGAGGAAAAGGTGTTTTTGTTTTTTCCTTTTATCTGAAATCCAGGTATCCATCAGGAGAAGGTCAGAAGACACTCTGCTCCACAAGCCTTAGCTGTGGCCTTTTGAAGAAGAAGGAGAGATGAATCTGCACAGTTTTAACAGCAAAGGGAATTCAGGAGGGTGGAATGCAGTTATCCCAGATGGAGTTGGCTAGCGGAGAATCTTTAACAGCTCTTCATGGTTGGAAAGTGGTCAGAACCTTTGGAATTGCATCCTAATTAAGATGTAGGCTTTGTTTTGTTTTCAGTTATATGTTTTATATTTGTAGTCTGATAATGTTTTCCATGAATTGTGTATTTATCCCAGATTCCTTTGAAATAAGTCCCTGTTTTAAGAAGTTTTAGCTTTATTTATCACCATCTTCTCATATATAAAGCTAAGTTTTTAAATAAAAATGAACAAGTTTAAAGAGAAAAAGTCTAAAATATGGTGCATATTACTTGGAAATAAACCATATTTTGCTATATGATTTCCTATGACTTCCAAGGGCTGGAAACCAACCAGAACTCTATGTGCTTTGGGTGGATTTTGTGCACAATGATCTTCTGTAATATAGCACACTTAGGGAAATTAGTATTTGTCTGGTTCTTACCTCTGGAGGATCTTCAGCATTTCATGGCCATCATTATAGTTGCATTCTTAATTTTGCTCTTTCCTCCCTGCATTCATTAAAAACATCTAGTTAGTACCTTATAATAGGACAGATACTGTGCCAGTGCTGAGAAAGATGAAAACCCTAGAGTTCTTGTCTCACTTTGACTCCTTTCACTGGCATATATAGAGGCATTTTGTTCAAAATTAGGTCAAGTACTTACACAAACTTTAATTTTTACTACTTGAATTATTTAGATTATTTGCATGCAAATCTGTTTCCTGAAAATTTTGACTTATGAATAAAAAATAACCCAATGTATTTTCACTTATTAGAATGGCTTACCATTAAAGACTGATTCCAATAAAGAGCAGTATATATACATACATACATATGTATGTATGTATGTATACATAACTAAATACAGTTAAAATTATTTTTAGTTCTTCACAAAACTTTTCATACAGGCTTAATTTCTTGGTTACAAGGAAGCTGTTCATACCTTTAAAATTAGGAAAAAGTTCAGTGTGTGAGTGTGTGTGTGTGTGTGTGTGTGTGTGTATGTGAGAGAGAGAGAGAGAGAGAATACTTGTTGCATACTCATACATACAAAATGGCTACCAGTTCTGTCTTTTATAGGCCAAAGTTTATATTTGCCTTTGAATTGCTTATTTTTATTTTGTGATTTATCAGAAATAACAGATCCTGCATACTTGTATTCCAAATTATAATACATTCTTCTAAGTGGAAATTAAAAATAATTTCTCACATACAACTGCTGTCTAAATTATCCATATTTCTAAATGATTTTATGACTCTGGAATTTCCAGACACATTATTTTTAATCTTAATTTTTACATTTTTTTTAAGTTTCAATGTGTATAAAGGAAATACTAACAACCTAAACATTCAGCAATTGTTAAGAGGTCTTAGGAAAGGATAATACTTATGGACTATTTATTTTCATGTTTTTTCTCTTCCTTTCATGTATGAAGTTTATTTTATAAAGTGTGTCCTTATAATCTAAAAGACAAATTCCCTAAAGAGAAAAAATATTCTGTTCTTTACTTACCACTTGGTTCAGATCGAACCTGACCAGGCTTAGAGATACTTGCATTGGTTCAGAGCTGAAAATATGCATGAAAATAAGATCTCTCCCTACTATGATTCTCACATATATGTAAGAATTCATGGTGTCATGAAATATAAATTTTAGGGGTTGACTTGTTGGATTACTAATTCATACCAGGTAAAAAGATGAGGGAGGTGGATAATGCGAAGGGTAAAGCAAAGATACATCCTTCTGAAGTTTAGTGAAGGCTTCGTGTCCCTCAGAGACTAAAGTAAATTAGGCTTAGCTCCTTCTTCAGTGTCTGAGAATTCAGAGCATTTCTGACCATGTCATTAACTTCTGACATATTTCTTCCTGTGGTTGCCTCTGGACTTTTTTCACTAATGTTTTAAAATTTAGTGTATTAATAGAAAAGTTGAGATATAGTAAGGTCAACAGATCAGAAGATGATTGCCATTGAAAAGACAGTTCCCAAGAGTAGGAGGCATGCTAAGTCATGGGGGGTGGGGGTGCTCAGAGGGGAGCACCAGGGTCAGCGTGAGGCAGAGGAAGGTGGGAAATGTGAGCAGGAGAGTTTATTGTGGTTTCTGTGGAAAGGAACAGGCAAGGAGGGAAAGCAGCTTAGGATTGGCCATTTTGAACAATTTTAGCAGGCTCTGGGGCACGGGAGCTGTCCCTGGGTGTCTGGTAATTAGCGCTGGAGTACTTAGAGCAGGTAGTTAGTGGCCCAGAGTGTGAGAGTCCAATAAAGGTGGTGGGTTGGAGATGGGACCTATGGGCTGGCTGGTTTGCATTTGAAAAGCATGCTGCTAGGTGAGGTGTAACTGGCTTACTCTGGGAGGGTTGGCAGGACCCCAGATGTCAGAATATCAGAGTACAGAAAACAAAAAGACTTAGTTAATACAACTAGGTCCTATCCCTATCTTGGTTCTTCCCCTTATAGATCTGGACCAAAAGTATAGCCCTGTCATCAGCTTCCACAAATGTTCTAATCACAAGAATTTTGTTAGTTTAGGCTTGAAGTGTTACAGGAAAGTTAAGAGGAATTGTAAACAATGGGGCATTATCTCTTTCTGTCTTTCTCTAGCTCCTTCTTCCCTGTCCGCACAGCCAATAACTCCCCACCTTGCGTCTGGCAGGGCAAATCCTTACTTACCTTTAGGCCCTCTGAGGTCTTAGCTTCTACTCAGCCAGGAATTTCAAATAATTTTCTGAGCAATGGTGGATCTCTTTTCCTTATGATAAATGCTTCTGTCAACTGCTAAGAAAATACAAATTCCCTATCTCCTACTGGTAACATAAACATATATAAACATGATACCCATAAAATGGCTGGAGGAAAATAACAAAAGCAAAAAATGACTTGCAACTAACCATAAAGTTGAAGTGAAGGTGGCAAATGTGGCACTGTTGGACCCTAAGTGACAGTTTTGGCAGCACTATTGAGAAATACACCATGACTTTGCTTCTTGAGACAGGATATGATCTGTGAGCTTATGTGGAAGGAATTTATTGCATATGCTTATATTATTATAATACAATTTATGTCACCATTTGTGGGGAAACAAGGGTGGTTTGCTGGATAGCATACAAAAGGGCTGCCTGGCCCCTGATGGGTGGAGCTGTCCCTACAGCTCTGTGTATATATATCACATGTGCCCTTGGTTATTCTGGTGAAAACAGCAACCTATGAGTATCTTTAAATATCTGCTCTCACAGGACATGTGTGATGGTTAATTTTATGTGTTAACCTGATTAGGCTACAGGATATCCAGATAGTGGATAAACATTATTTCTAGGGGTGTCTCTGAGGGTGTTTCTAGAAGAGCTTAGCATATTTTTGTTTTGTTTTTTCTTTTTCCCTTCCTTGAAAACACTTTTTTAAAAAGTATAACTGACATACAATATCCTGTTAGTTTCAGTTTATGTCATAGTGACTTGATAATTTTATACATTATAAAATGATCTGCATGGTAAGTCTAGTTACCATACAAAGTTATTACATTATTATTAACTATATTCACTATGCTGTACTTACATCCCCATGGCTTTTTTATTGTATAACTGGAAGTTTTTATCTCTTAATACCCTCCATCTGTGTCAGCTTCTTCCCAACACCTCCCTTCTCTGGTAATTAAGTTTCCTGTATCTATGAGTCTCTCTGTTTTGTTTTATTTGTTCATTTGTGTTGTTTTTTTGCATTCCACATATAAGTGAAATTATACAGTATTTTTCTTTCTCTAATTTATTTCATTTAGCATAATACCCTTTAGGTCCATCCATGTTGTCACAAATGGCAAGATTTCATTATTTTTTATGGCTAAGTAATATTCCATTGTGTGTGTGTGTGTGTGTGTGCGCGCACACGCGCGCACCACATCTTCTTTTTCTTCCATCTATTGATGGACATTTAGGTTACTTCCTTATCTTGGCTATTGAAAATAATGCTGCATTGAACATAGGGGTACATATATCTCTTCAAAGTGGTGTCTTGCTTTTCTTTGTATAAATACCCAGAAGTGAAATTACTGATCATATAGTAACTCTATTTTTAATTTTTTGAGGAAATTTCATACTGTTTTCCATAGTGGCTGCACCAGTTTACATTCCCATCAAGTGTATCAGGGTACAATTTTCTCCACCTCACCAACACTTGTTATTTTTCATCTTTTTGATAATAGCCAATCTGACAGGTGTGAGGTGATACCTCATTGTGGTTTTGAGATTAGCATTTGAATTGGTAAACTGAGTAAAGATCACTTTCACCTTGTGAGTGGGCTTCATCCATTCCACTGAGGGCCTGAAGAAAACAAAAAGTTAGAGGCAGGATGAACTTGCTCTCTGTTTGAGCTGGGACGTTTATCTTCTCCCACCCTGGACATCAGTACTCTTGGTTCTTGGGCCTCTGGGTTCTGAATTAGACTAAGTTTTCTGGTTTGCTCTTGGTTATATTTCTCTGGAAAACCCTGACTAATACAGCATGAGTAACTGGGAGCAAGGATTCTTGGTCCATGGAACAAAAGCCGCACAATTTGCTTGCTGTGTTCCTTTGAGCCTTTCCGAAGCTCATAATCTCCTTATCTATAAGTAGGAATAGTGTCAGTATCACACCATTGCACAAATTAGTTCAAAGGATGTAGTTAAATGTTTATCCTCCAGTTTAGTACAACTGGTGGTTACTATTCTCTGGCTAAATTGATCTCAAGTACAATTCTAACCCAAATCTCAACATAATAAAACACTTTTATTTGTCTGAAATGAATTGGCATGCTGTTTCTTACAACATGAGGACATTCTAAAAGAAAGGAAATTGGATGGCGATTTACTTTAAAAAAATATGTTAGCCCATGCTACTACTGTTAGCTACAAACTTTTTGAGCTGTACTGGAGGGGTAACCAAGTCTTGTGGGATGAGGTACTCCTCTTGATGGGGCCGAGGCTGCTGATTGGTACTCAGGTCTCACTGTCATCAGGTAAGTGGCACTTTCAGAAGCCAGAGAGAGAGAATGCAGAGCAGGGCCAGTAAGAGCTCTTGATAAAGAGCTGCAGGAATATTCTTTGACTTGCATCCAAAGAAATCAGAAATTTACTGGTCAGGACTCTTGATTTTGTTACAGCTACTCCATGTTATTGCCAAGTAATTATCAAACGTTTATGAAGTTCCCCCAGTATGCAGCACAAAGCCCGTAAAGGCCTGTCATAAGACAGTTTCTGCTTTTAGATCCTTCTTTATCCTTTAACCCAAAGTTTAGGGTTACCCCAGAATACAATATCATAAGAAAAGAAGTAGCTAATAGTATACTAATGGGCCTTTCTGTAGTTTTTCTGCATTGTAAAAATAAGTTATATTTAATGAGTAAAATGATCAGTGTATTTGTGGCACATCACTGCAGTCAGGATGTGGCTGGGACAGGCTGGGAAGCAGAGAGAACCATACCATCGGTTCTGAGAGACCGCATATACAAACACACAAAGTCCAGACCATATGTAAAAGCAGAACTTTGACCTGCAACCTGCAGCAAAATGGCCCAGAAAACCAAAGCCTTGTCTAGAGTAAGCAGTCCAGGAAGATGGCCTGACTCAAAGGGAGCCAGATTTCCACCTCTAGCGATAATCCGAGAAGTGAAATAATAACTTATGTAACAACTGGCCCCAAATAGCCAGGACCTGATCAGTAACTGGTAGCTTCCCTAATTTTTGTTCCCACATCCAACTAAGAACCAACCAGAGAAAGCCATATACGTATGCCTACCCAGCCTACCCAGTCACGGAGCATTTCTCCATGATTGTCAGCCTGCGTACAGCTTCCCCGTGCCAGCAGCCTTCAGTGAAGGTGCACCTGACACCTTTGCTTTTTTCACCATAAAGCTTTCCAATTTGTCTGTCTGCATTTGAGTCTAGGCCAAAATACAAGTGAGGGTGGCTGATTCCCTTGCTATAGCAAGTTCAGAATAAATAACCTTCGCTTTCCTCATTTGGTTGGTCTTCATTTATTTCCACAGTTCTAAAACTGTGTGTGGAATGACTCCCTACAAATCCTTCCCTGCACAGGGGTGTGGGGGGCGGAACTCATTGCCTGCCAAGGCTGACCAGTGGCATGTGCCAGATTTCTACCTCTAGCAATAATCTGAGGAGCGGACAGCCCGTGAGTCTGAGTGTGAGCGTGGGAATGTAAAGACCTGCGTGCCGGTGGGCAATCAAACTTCGTATCTTAGCAATGACCCCGAGGGATTGGGCAAAACAATGGCAAAAACAAGACAGCACAGCCCCTCCAGCCTGGGGAAGATTAAGTTGGAAAGCCAATAGCTTGCAGAGACCTGCAAAATACAAACTGGGCAGTACTTTCGACTGTCCAAGGAGCTGCTATGAAATTTTAAAACATTACTGACTTTAGCAATTTTATGACAATATTTTTCTAACTTTTAAACTGCTTTAGATATATCCTTGAAGCTATAAGAGGATTTTCCCCCCACCTTCAACACATCAAAACAGGGCTTCAGGTAGACAAATAACTCAGGGAGTTTCACTCCTACGAAAGTCAGTTTGTAAGACGTAACTCACAGAGTGAGAGTGAAGATGACAACAGCATCATGAGAAGAAACAAAACCCAATAGAAGGTACTAACCCCAGGGCATTTGCATGCAATGTCACTTACCAAAAATAACTGCAGACATGACACAACTATGATTAAAGACCTCCTAACTATAGAATGGATCTTTACCTCCCTGATCTTCAGAGCTAATTGGGTTGCATTTCATTTACTTTATTGTTCCTCATTGGTGTACATTTGCTACAAAGGTCATTGTTGCAATGCAGAGCAGCTTCACGGAGCCCTTAGGAATCTGGAGGCTCCTACTTAGGCACGAGGAGTGGTGGTTCATATCCAAGGCAGCTCCCTAGAACTATCCCACCTCAGACCAACTAAATCATAACCTCTCACTGTGTTTTAAAAGATAGCTCCCTAGGTGAGTGTAATGTGCACAGAGTGCTGAGATAGCATTCTCCTAGAGGAAGCGTGATTTCCTTGACAGTGTCACCTTGAATTGCATTCACTTTGTTTGAGGGTTGTCAAAATGTAATAAAGCAAGTTTTACCTTGTCCATTTTAAAGTGATGGCAACACAGATACTACAGACTGACTCCCTGGAACCTTGCCTGGCTTGTTCAATACTGCCTGTCCCAGGATCCAGTGGTGGTATGGGTGGGGGTTATTTGACTCAGAGTAAGAGACAGTGGTAGGCAGATTCATCTACTCCTTCTCTGTTGCTTCAATTTTCAATATGAAAATGATCAACTACCTGGTAAAGGATGCAAAGAGATGAAGAGTATGATTATATGTCAGGTTGGTTGTGTGACTGGCCTATAAGGACACAGTATGACATGCTGGCTCTGTTAGGTGGTACAGCGTTCTCTCCCCACTGCCAGGAACTGCCCAAGGGATGTAGGACCTAAAGGTGCAGTGGCACCTTTGCCTGAGGAATTGGAGAAAGACTTAAGAAACTGACTCAGGGGCGTGGAATCTGTGCTTATCGTGCCTCCCAGTCTCAGATGCCAGTGAATAAATACCACCAAGTAACTGTACATGATAATTTAGTTTCGTAGAATTCATGAGAGCACAAATGAAGTACCATGTCCTTCAGAATAGAGCCCATCAGAACCATTTGAATGGACTGCTAAATCCCCTCAGCACTTGGGCAATTTGGCGTGGAATCTCCTTCACAGTCTCCTGCAGCTGTAGAGGTTCTGGTGTCCGGGCTTCTACTGACTGGACCTGTCCTTGAACACACACATCTGGTGACAGCATTTGAGAACTCCAGAGGGGCCATCACTTAGGGCTCTGCATTCCTGATTTTCTTTGAATGTGTTTGTGTAGAAATGACTGCTTTAGATTGTCTCTTAATTTCTCCTCCCCTTTTAATTGCTAGAGCCACTTCCCATGTTAATAGGTATGGTTTTTCTTTAGCATTTGGACAGATGTAAAATATTCTCCTGGTTCTTGAACTTCTCATTGATCTAGGAGACAAATATTCAGAAAAACATGCACTCTCACTCATGGTAAATAAGTGCCTTAAAGATACCATTCTGAGTAGGACCCTTTCAGAGCTGCAGCCTGAGTCACATCTTCATTGCTTCCCACTAACTGATGATCGCTCTGCTGAGAGCACAAAGGTCGTCCCTGGGGAAAACCACTCCAAAATGACCACTTTCCCCATCCAGCTGATTCTCCATCACATTTGCTGGTGGAATAAGGGGCAGGGGTAAGTGAAATCATACATAATGCTATAGTCAACGTTTTAAAATTAAAACAATTTTAATGGACTTTATTTTCTCGAGTAATTTTAAGCACACAGCAAAACTGAGGGGAAGGTACACTGACTTCCCACATACCCCTGCCCCCCCACATGAATAGTGCCCCCATTATCCACAGCCCACACCAGAGTGGTACACCTGTTTCGCTTGGTAGACATACACTGACACGTTATTATTGCCTGGTCTGTAGTTCACATGTAGGCTCACTCTTGGTGCTGTACATCCGGTGGGCTTGGACAAGTGTGTAATGACATGTGTCCACATGACAGTGTCATACAGAGTAGTGTTCCTGCACACAAAGTCATGTGTGCTCTGCCTGTTCTCCTGCCTCCACCTCAAAGTTTAATTTCAATTAATTAGTCTGACAATTCCTCTTACCGAACACTTCTAGAAAACTATATTTATTCAACAAATACTGTGTGAATGCTTATGAAGTACTCACACTGATCTATGTCCTAAGGACAAAGCAATAAAGCATTCCAGATCCATCTCTCTGGAATCTTATATTTTAGAAGGAGAGAAATAAACAACAAACAAGCACACAAGCAACATAAATTCAAAATGTTGTGAGGAAGACAAAATGGGTGACGTAATGGAGAGCCATCAGTCAGGGTGGAGGAGCAGGGCTCCTCTCTATAGATGGCTGGGGGGTCGCCTTCCTGAGGAGGGGGCCTTTCAGCTGGCTTCTGAAACATGAGAGAGACCCAGCCGTGCAGGGGTTGGGGGAAGAGTGTTGCACAGAACACAGAACAAATTCAATTTTTTCCCCAAACAGGGATAAGCAGGTGTATTTGAAAGAAGCAGGTGTAAATAGAAAGAAGCTTGGGGCATAGGAGGAGAGCAGGAGATGGGGACAGAAAGGTGGGTGAGGCCAGACAGCATAAGGCTTACTGGGTCATGCTAAGGCACTGAGGTTTCTCCCCAAGTGAAATGGGAAGGTAGGGTTAGGGTTAGGGTTATGGGTAGGGCTTTAAAAGGAGAGTACGTGTTATGAAAATTGCCTTAACTATTTTGTGGATAGCGTAGTGAGGCAAAATTCGAAACTGTAAGGTGGGTGAGGAGGCTATTGAAGGATCTAGGTGAGGGATGTTAACCGCTTGGCCATCATGTTTGAGGTGGAGATGGAGGGAAATGGACAAAGAGGCAGAGTCGAAAGGCCTTGAAGATGGCTCAGAAACAGAATGAAGGAACGAGGGCCATCAAAGGTGACTGCCGTATCAACACGTACAGGCCAGGGAGGAAGCAAGTATTTGTTCTGTTTTTGTGGGAGAGGTTTACTCCATAATCAGTGCTAGTGTTAGACCTGTTAAGTTCAGGGGTCCATCACTGTGGTCATGTCAAATCAGCAGCTGAATGTGCATGGATAAAATGAAGGTTCCTGTGGCTAGGATTCTCACCTGGCCCTGGTTGGCTAACTCACTGCACACCTGTGGGCAATACGGTGCTATTCACTCTATATAGAGAGCTCCTCCCAGTGCTCTGGGCTACACGGTGGCAGGGCTGCAAGGCTTCAGGAGAGCAGAGCAGAGGCTGGAGTGGTGGCAGCACCGAGGACAGAGGCCCAGAGGATGGCTGTGGGGACAGAGGGGCCCAGAGGCAGAGATTGGCTTGCTGCATGCAGACTCACTCCAAGTGGATGGGATTTTAGTGACTGACCTGCCACCTGGAAATAAAGTTGGGTATAACCTTTCCACTCCAAGGAGGTTCTGTCATTTCTTGGTCACACTGAATCCATAGTGAACTTGCCCAGGGCTGAATCCCATTGGCAAGACAACTGGTGCCCAAGGAAAAGAACAGGCTGCCCTCATGGGAGGAGTGTTCCAGTGGCTGTGCCTATGGATGGGGAGACACTCGGGTGTCCCCCTGTGGACATGTGGTACTGGGAAGGGGGTGGGGGATTGGGGTTCCACCCCAAGAGAAAGCTGACTGAAATGGTCTCACTATGTAGTGCTGTGGCCCCAGAGGAAGCAGCACGGGAAGGAGCAGCACGCAGGCTGCCAGGTGCCGTGAGGCAGGGGAAGGGTGCAGTGGAGCCGTCAGCCCCAGAAATGGAGGAGCAGAGGTCTGATGAACAGGTGGGGGTGGGGGCCCTGCCCATGCCAGAGGCATCGGCCCCTCCGTGGTGGAGACCCCACCTGGTGGAAAGCTGGTGGATGCAGAAGGACTCAGCCACTGCGGGTTCCTCCAAGAGGGGTGCAGCCCCTCCTCAGGCTGTGGAGCTCTCCCTGCTCTGCTCCTACCCTCAGGTTCCAGCACAGAAGGAAATACGGTCTGCTTCTCAAAGGGAGAATTTACAGGGCCCTGTGATGGTCACGAGGACCCAGGTGTGCATTCGCTTGCAAAGGCAGGAGCGGACGGAAAGAAATTGGACTGGAGCTGTGGCAACTGAGACCGGAGCAGTGGTTCTGGCTGGTGAGGACGAAGCAGAGGCAGAGATAAAGCAACAAGATTGGCCTGTGTGTCTGCAAGACTTTCTGCTGGAGAGGCTGGAGAAGGTGGGTACTGTAAGGCCCTCCCGTGGTCCATTGGTTAGCTCCTTTGAGTAGAACTGGTTTGAGTACAGCCGGGATGACCACCTGGTGGCAATGGATCTCCTCAGGTTTGAGGGTTATTATAATTTGTTGTGATTTTTGTTACTTGTATATTGTTGTAGCGTCTGTTGTTAGGGAATTTGGTTACAATGCTCCAGCTTTCTTGCACAGGGACCATTGCAGAGGATTGAGGGCACGTAGATTGAGAGGCAAGAAACCTGGAGAGGTGGAATGTGGATAAAGTGAAGGTTCCTGTGGCCAGGATTCTCACCTGGCCCTGGTTGGCTAGCTCACTGCACATTTTTGGGCAATATGTTGCTATTGACTCTATATGAAGAGCTCCGCCCAGTGCCCTGGGTGACACGGTGGCAGGGCTGCAAGGCTGCAGGAGAGCAGAGCAGAGGCTGAGTGGTGGCAGCGCCGAGGACAGAGGCCCAGATGCAGAGCCCGGCTTGCTGCATGCAGACTCATGCTGAGTGAACGAGATTTTAGTGACTGACCTGCCACTGTGGAAATAAAGTTGGGTATAACCCTTACACCCCAAGAGAGTTCCACTGTCATTTCTTTGGTCACACTGAATCCATAGTGAACTTGCCCGAGGCGGAAACCCATTGGCAAGACACCCCCCGCCCCTATCCATAAGGATTAATGATTCCCCATCTCTCCTTTCATCTGGTTTGCTTAATAAAATTTACAACATTTTATTTTGGTAAATTATGTAAATTTCTGGCTCCCAGGTGGATTGCAAACTGGTGAATAGGTATCTTCTGTTAATTGTCAGCAGCTTCAAGCCTGCATTAGGCACATGTGTGTGATCTCAGTTACTCTTCACAACTGTCCTTTCTGAAAGACACAATCTTATGCTATAGATGAAAACTTCTGGTTCAAACAGGCTGAACAGCTGACATACAATAGTTTGGGTGGAGAGTTGGAGGCAGAGTTGAGCTTCAAGCTTCAAATCTTGTGCCGCACACTTTCCCTTGCCACATGTTTTCAGTGTCTTCTGCTATATATCGTGGTGCCTACTTAGCACAGTTACACATCAGGCATGTACTAATTAACCTGAAATTCAGCAATGGTGGATGAAGTACAAAACTATAGTAATAAACCTTAAAAACCTGTAATTTAGTTACTCTCTAATTCCTGAGTTTTTGGTAATATATTGCATTTGTTGATCTAGGGAATATCCAGGATCATTAAAGCCCACCCTGCTCCCTCCACCGGAATCCCGCAGCATCTTGATCAGGAGAAGGGCAGAAACAGGAGAGCTGGGGCGGGTGGGGGGGTGGGGGTGCAGGGGCAGCTGGGCTGCTGGAGCTCCGCGGGAGAACCGGCTGGGGGGAAGGAGCAGGTGGAAGGGGGGAGCCTCTGGCTAAGTGAGTGAAGGGGTTGGCTGCAATTCGGCGACTGCAAAAGGTCAGAGAATTTCATTCTTTTCTTAACATCAAAGTGATGATGATTTCTTTTTCTTTGGCGGTCTTACTATTCGGGAGTCCTTTGGCAAAATTATCATGTAATGATGATAACCTCATGCCCTGTGTCTGCAAAATAGGTGAAAAGATCTCATGTTAGGAGCTTTGGTAGTGACCTCAGTCATCAAATGCACTTGCTATTTGGTTTCACATGGACGTGACATAGTAAGACAGTTTTGTCCAGTGGCCAGAAGGGTGGTTACTGAGTCTTCAGAATGTAGCTACCAACAGGCTCTTCCTCAGAGAGGTGTTGTGAGGATTGAATAAGATGGCTTTGTTGCCTAAGTGTCAACCTAGACCTACTGCCCTCAAAATCTAGGGCAAACTGGTTTCAACCTGTGCCAGGTTTACAAACTGCAAATGCCTGAAGGCTTTCTCAAAACCTCTTTGATCCCCTGGGGTCTCACCTTCTGGGGTCCCTTGGCCCCCCTCTTCTGTGTGGTCCTTAGCTGCCTCTACTCTATACTGCACTTGCTCCAGGGAGGATCTCTCTCCTTTCTGGGGGTTGTTCATAAATGTGGTGTTTTTTTTTTCCAATTTTAAAGTACAATTAAAATCCAGCATCAAAAAAAAAAAATCATTCAATGATTTTTACAGAAAATTAGTAGGGAAAAAAGTGAAGTTGGAGTAGGAATTTATACCAGCAATTTCAACAACCATGGAGGGAACAGTCAGCCTGGAGGGAATTCTTGCACTGATTTCTTCCATATTTCATACTCTCTGAGGCTTAAGTCTCTGTTCAGGTTGCTGCCTCACTTCATTCCCTCTCATCCTTTCTCTCTATGAGTCACTTTCTCCAGTAGGTCATACAAGGAAGATTTCTCTCTCCTCTGAAGTTTGAAAAACACTCAAAAATAGAGCCCTAATAGGGGCTTTTGCCCCTAATCATTTATCAAGATGCTCCTTCACAGGGAGACAACTTTTCTAAGAGAAATTCAGGAGTCAACTATTTAAATAAAATTTTCTTCACCCTACAGCATTTATAAAGTACTTGAGTAAGTAGATCTAACTATGATCATTAAATGGAAAATGAACATTCAGTTCTCATCTAAGGCTGGGCTCTGGCAGCAGAGGGTGGGAGATTTGGAGCACTTCTTGATTCCATTTTTCTTGTATTTGGACACTTAATTCTTAACCTTTCTCCCACACTTCAGTCCTGCCTTTCCAGATGCCATCGCAATGTCTACTTCCGGATGTCTAGTTGGCATCTCACAGTCACACCATGTATGTTTCAATACAGTGGGCCATTCTCCATGCTTCGTTGGAGCCTGGACTGTTACTCTGGGGGCATGGCATAGGCTTACATGGTGGTTCATAGCAGGGAACAAAATGAGGACAGGAATGATTAATATCTCTTACTCCAGGATAAGTATGAGGTGTTCTTAATCTCTCCTACTCAAAGACAGTAACTGTTAGCCAATGCCAGTCACAACAAGTGATTAGTAGACTTACTATATCATAACCTTTAGTTTTGTGAGTTTCACACAATCTGGAGCTGATCCCTGGGTAAATGCCACTCTGATTCCATTAAGGTTAAATTTCAAACAGACAGTAAAGGGCAAAGCAAGAGCTCAAAGTAATTACAGAGGAGGGTGCACATCTGCTCACCAGAGTGTCCGTCTTGCTGCTCATGCTGAAATGGATTATTCCTTTCTCAGAGCTGGGTGAGCAGCTTGAATGGTAGGATGCTATTAAATGACGAGATGAGTCCATTTTGGAATGAAGGCTCAAAATTAAGGTACCCAAAATAAATTACCCCAGGAACAAAATACATATTTCTACTTCTCTGGAATCAAAGTTCTCTTGCTGAGAGCACAAAACACTGACCTTTTTTATCCTCAGCAAAATCCTCTAATGTAAGTCATGAGGATATTGAGAAGATGATATATGGTTCATTGTATGTAGAAGAGTAACCACATGCACCTTCTTGCTTAGGTCAGTCTCTGGAAGTAACATGGTTTGAAGGCAGTTTACAAGGTCCTTCAAGCCTTTGAAGAGTGAACACTGAGTGAACATTGTGGTTTTTGGGCTTTGTGTCTGCAGGATGAAAGCTACTCTTTTAAGTGGTTGACCAATTGGAATGGCCTTAGGAATCTCCCCATGAGAGACTAAAGTGACTTTTTCCTCTAAACCTAGTGCTCTGAGTTTTATTTTTGTGTTTGGTAGATCCAGAGAGAGAAGTCTAATCATGGTAGTTTAGCACATGATACTGCTGGAGACACGACCTGATTGAGTGCCTCCACCATACACTAGAAGACCCATATTTCTGTCCAAACAGGACCTGGAAATTTCTAATGTGCATCTTTAAGTGTCTGCCTGACTCCTGGGGATAATATTACACTATTGACTTTGTGCTTCATTGTCTCCCTGCCACAGATGCCGCTGAACTGATCATATTAAAGACATTGCCCACCAATCATATAAATTAGGTAGTTTTTTAAGACGACAGAAATAATTTATGTCTATTGGCATTTAAATAGTTCTTAATTATGCCATTTGAGGCTCTTTGCCTGTGATAATGGGCTATATGAAAATAGTAAAGTCTTGCTAATGTCACTTCTGTGCAACTGTGTAATAATATGAGAGGCTCATTGGGGGCCCCCAAGCACGGGGTTCTCTTAGATAGGCATATGCTGCCACTTGCCTGATGCAACCCTTTTATGCTCTTGCCTAGGAAACCAAGGCTTTCGAAAGTTCAAGCCCTTGGATCCAAGGCCTATTACCTATTTTCTCTTCTCTGGCTACATCTTCCCTAACAGAGCCCTGCAGAAGGCCTCACGTATACATTTTTTATTTGCAAGTGAAAGAGTCCCTGGGCACGCACAAGATGCACTTAAGCCAGTCCCATACCCTCACAGCCCAGCCATGGTGGCATAGGTTTAGAATGCCACTTGTCTCTTTGATGCTATTCTGTCCTCACCATGATCTTAAGGTCACTGCTGTTTTCTGGCCATCCCTCACCTCTCCCCAATTTTATCACTATGCATTGACTGGGCTCTTAGTTCCTTTGGCTTCTAGGTTCTCAGAGAGGCAGTTTCTAGTTGGGTCTCTGAAATACTCCTTGTGGTTACAAGTTCAAATCCTCTCCTGGAAATTCTTTCCCCTTCCCCTCCCCCCCTCCCCGGAACTGTTCCCCTGGGGAGCTGTAGCTACTCTTATAGTCATCACCTGATTGGGTTTATGTGCTCCACTGTCAGTATCCAAGACCATTCATAGGTTCAGATAGGTGAGCTAATGGGGCTGTGGTAGGAATCACCACAATTGCCCTTTGCAAGTCATTAATGGCGGCAGTGACTGCTGCAGTTCTTCCAGGAATATGATAACTTCTGTTCGGTACCCTGTTAGGGAAGGGCAGCGATTACTAGGCTCCATTAGCCACCACTCTGACCCGCTCCTAAGTACTGGATCCTTAGGTGTCTGTGTGTTAGCTCAGCACCAATGTCCGGCAGTCCTCCACAAACACTGGTACGTCTTCTTCCCCATATACAGTCACTGTGGCTGAGGATACAGGCTCCCTTGGGAAGGCTAGAAGGAGGGTCTACTGCAGAAACATGTGGCAGTGCCTTTCAGTCCCTCCTCACAGGAATCTGGCCTCCCCTGGAAGGGCTCTGCCCTGTACATTGGCTGTAGTCTGAGAATTCAGGCAGGGGCTGGGACCTATGGGGCCTTAATCTGACCACTCACTGTTCACAATATCTAGATTTTTTAGTTTATAGAGATTGAATGAGATTTTAGTAGACTGCCCATCAGTTTCAGTCCTTGAGATACCGTGACCAGCTGTAGTCACTACCAGAAATGCCTGCAGATCGCTCCCATCCTGCTGCCCCCTCAGTACCCATGCCCTCCTTGACTTGACTTTAAAGGGGGGTCTGCACTGCTAGATCCCATCATCCACTGTGATATTAGTGCACTCCTTTTGGTGTCAATCTCTTCCTCTGTTGTTGTCACCAGTTGGCAGAAGACAGCCAGCACAGAGCTTTACAAATACACTGGTGCTCCCAGCAATGAATTTCTTGATGCCTTTGGACCTTGCTAAGTGACATGGTTAGGAGTAGATGAGTGGGTCTCTGTGATAAAGATACTCTAACATTTTCATCACCTAAGCTTTTGAATTTTTCTTTACCAGGGTTTCTCAACCTTGGCATGGCTGCTATTTTGAACCAAATGAATCTTTGCTTTCACATGCACTGTAGGACAGCACATGCAGGATTGCACAGCATCCCTGGCCTCTACGCCCTGGATTCCAGTAGCTCCTCCCTCCAGTTATGACAGTCAAAAATGTCTCCAGACATTGATGAATGTCCTGTGGGGAGAGAGAGGGGCAAAATTTTCTCCAAATTGAAAAATGCTGCTCTATATTATTGAAGAATCTTTTTGTGTGTGGTTGAGTCCAGATTTCAGACAAAGGAAACTGACAGTAAATTGTCAAAAATATCTAGCTGTTCAAGCTAACACACTAAATTCATATTTTTGAGTAAATATAAGTATACCAATAAATTTGACTTGATAAATTATCCTTGTTCTTGCCTCTATCTTAGTACCTTGGAGTTCATTCCTAGCATATTCCCAATATTTTTCCCGATATAGGTTGGTAGATAATCTTTCAAATATTTCAATTTGTAACCTGAGTCTTATCTTGGTTTACACTTGTGCTCAAGCCCTTGGAATCTGCTGGTACGTGACTCTAGTTATGGAGCCCAGAGGCAATGTGGAGTGCGGGGTCTTGAGAAATGCCAGCACCCCCTTGCAAAGTAACTGCGTTTGGTGATGTGGAGGAGGTATTTTCTTCTTACTAAATAGCCTTATGCTCTACCACATTTTTTAGGTCCTTGCATTTACAGGGGGGCCTAGTTCTGGTATATATATAATGTAACTGAAAGTAAATACATTTAGTTGAAGGCATTTGGGAATTGGTTTGGGACTCTCCCTTTCTCTCTTCTCCACCAGTTCAGCTGCAAGATGACTGAGATTTGATCAATCTGAGTCCATGAGCATTTGAGTGGGTGAAAGTCCCTGCCTGTGTGCATTGGACATGTTGCATGAGAGAGAAATACACACTTGTCATATTAAGTCACTGAGGTCTTGTGGTTGTTGTTACTGTATTGTAGCCCATCCTATTCATATTAATCAAGTGAGCTCATTAGTGAGTTTCACTTATGGGGATGGCAGCCTAATCAGATAGGGGCAGGGCCCACCTTCTGCTGACAAGGGAGGTTTAGTAGGCATTTCCTTCCTGGAAACTACAGTTGATAATTTAAGTAAGTACTTTGCCACTTGTATCCCCTGGACAATAAACATTCATATTTCTGCTGGCAATGCAATCATTATCACCTTCAGATCTAACCAGATTACATAAGTAATCCTAGGTGCATAAACTCGATAGTTTGTTTCCTGGAATCCCTCCTCATACTAACTACTTTTGATCAGGAAAAGCGTCCATCATTTAAGGAACACTGCTGACAAAGAGATATGGGGAAAATAAATGGTTTCCAGATCTCTGGAAGCTTCTAAATTACAGATGGTGTTGACTTGCCAAAAGAAAATCCAGCCTTTAACAGGTATTTCTCTGTAATTTCTCTGCTAAACTTATTCTGTATATCTTTTGTTTACTTCTTTGCATCTATTAATGTGGGAACCCCTGTGAGAATGTTTTGGATCTAAGAAAGGGTCATATATTATATGCTTACTCTCCCTGATGAAAATGATTGATATAGAGGATGTCTTATGTCTCAGATTGTAGCCATCTTATCATAGATACTTGAGGACAATGGATTTGCTTTACTCAAGTCCAAGTTTACAGTGCATTGAACAGTGCCTGGAATATAATGTGTTCACTAAATTTACTGAAATTTACTGAATAAGTCAGGGTGCATTTCAGCATCTCAAAACATGTATGACAGACAACTGTAGGTCAGCTCTGGGGTGTACTTTAAGGAACAAAGATAACCCTAAGAAACTTATAGAAAGAAAGTAGGGGGAACATTTATAAATACAAATTCTGAATGCATTGTATGCAAGAGTCTTACAACACTGGCAGGGATTTGGGGGCAGGAGTGAGTGGGACAAGAGGACATTGCTCTAGGAAGAGGAAACAGCATGGTCCCTAGAAAAACTATGCCCAATTGTTGAAGAATAACGTGGGAGTTGAAAATGGCGAGAAGCCAGGCTGAAAATACAAGCGAAGCCAGGCCACTGAAGCTTGTGCAGACTATTCTGACTTGATTGTAGCTCAGTGTACTAGTCTGTGCTTTCCAACCATTTTTAATGTATGATCCTTTTCCCCCTTATAATAAAACCCAATCTAGAATACCAGTTATATAAACCAAATAAGAGTAAAGTGCCGTTAGTATGAGTATAGCTTAAATGTTCAACATTTACATTATACAAAGGACAGTGAGAACAATGTATATTTTTACTTAGATACAAGATATTATATGTACTTTGATACAATGCATTTTTATTAAAGTTTAAAACATTTTGCATTTATGTATATGTGTGTGCTCAGATCAACCATTTGAAAAATTCTTTTCTCAAAATAATAGTGGTTTGAAAGTTTCTACTCTAGATGATACACAGCCGTTTGCAAAAAATTTTCCATAATCAAGAAGAGAACTATGTGGTCTATTTGTATTTTAGGTAGAATAAGTCTAGCAGCTCTGTGGAGGGGAGATTTGAGACAGAGCGTGTAGGAGACAGTGGCACAGGGAGGTGGTGCTCACTGAATGCCTTGGGCAGCCCTTGTTCCCCAGCTTCTTTTAATTTAGGTTAGAACCATCTGACTGTGAGTAATTTTGGCCAGTTTTGTCACTTCTGGAATGAATTAGAGAAAAATGAGTATAGTCTCTCCATCTTACCTCTTCCTTTTCTGCAAGGCAGTCGGGTACCACTGTTAAGATGATTTCCCTCAAGTTGGAGGCAGCCTGAATTGTTAAATCATGATTTGGAGGACTGCTACAGAAGAGAATACCCTCTCTCCCACTGGATTTTGTCTGCAAGAGAAATGAACCTGTGATCTGCTATGCCCCTATGATTTCAGACTTAGTTTCTTACCCAGCATAGCCTAGAACCAACTGACTCATGCAGTCTTGCCAAAAGATAATGGGGGATGCAAAGCAGGGAAGAAAAAGAGAGGAAAAATCAGAAAACAAAAGTTGTTATAGAACTGGCAGCAGTTTGTAATTGGTTTAATTGCAAGGATAGGGAAAGGGGGGCATCTAAGTGACTCTAGATCTTAGGTTTGAGCAACTGTGCATGAGCTGTTGCTGTTAAAAGCAAAATACAGAAGAAAAACATGGTATTAGGTGAGATTGTATTATGTCAATTATGAAAGTACCTTTCTCAGTTCTGACTGCATAGTAACTCAGTTAACAATTTTTTCTGTTCATACAATTCACATCATTTTATGTGCCATTTAAGACATTTAGCAAAGGGCTCATTTTCGTAAATCTTTCACAGATTATTATAAAACGGATAATTGTTCTCTTTTGAAGATCAAAATATATGGAAAAACAGAGAGAAGTCATTAAAGTCTTTTATAATACCAGTTGGTCAAGTTTCTGATCAGAATCTTTAAGTTTCACCCACCAGGCATTTAGTGGTTGCTTAAAGTTGGCCTACACACAATTTGCAGTACTGACAGCAAACATTCTGGACCCTACATGCTTGTTTCTGATCTGCTTCCCCTCATCCTGTTTCACAAATTCAGGAACCTGAGAGTGGGCCAGTTTGAAACAAGGTCAGAAATAGGCTAGTCAGTGAGGCCTCCTTGGCCTAATCAAAGTGAATCAGCTCCGAAGACTCCAGCTGAAGCCGGGGCAGAGCCCACGAGGCCTCACCTCTGCCAGCAGAGCCTTTATGCAAATCAGGTGCAACCCCAGTGAACAGGTTGACTTATTTTCTTCATGTCTTGTTTGTCCCTTTGCTTGAGATCATGTTATATATTCAGTTTCAAACTGATTTTTACTAAATTTATCAAGCTAAGCACTTTCCATTGCTATTGCATTTTCTAATTAATAATTTTTATCTATGTGTACCATTCTACCTTGTGACTCTGTAATAATTTGCCTTTTCCTATGCTTTAAACTTTTAGGGTTTTCTGCTTTTGCTTTTTTTTTTTGACTATTATTAATCACGATGTAATAATGTGTAATAATAAGTCTTTGTGTCTAAGACTCTGTTGTACTTAAAGACTTTTTGGTGGGAGAAATACTAGGGGTGGAATTCCTGGATAAGAGGGTAAGGCTGCTGAGTAAATACTGCAAATTCTTTCTAAAAGTGACCTGATAACCTACAGGCTGAAATTGGTGGTTGGATGCCCCTCTTCACCCTACAGAGAGTTTATTCAAAAGCAAAAATAAACACTGCATCCTATACTCCACTGTAACACAAATCAAGGTGTGCTTCCTGCTCTGAAAGGGATGTCACTGTGTAGCCGAAGTCCTCTGACGTGAGGGCTGTCTCATTCTCCATCACCCTTCCTGACAGCTGATTGCACATTGTAAGTCATGACACCACCAGGAGGAAGCTCATTTCAGAGGAGGGATCAGAGACGACCTGCTCCTCACGGGATGTCCTTCCTGGTGGGCCTCTGTGTGTGACATCCTTTCTCACTTGTCTTCAACCGACTAGGAATTTGTACTAGATCTTTGAACGTAATTTTGTCTTTAGAGACAAATGATAATTTAAATGTTTAAAATAAAAAATTTAATTACTTGTTCATTTATTTATCATAACCACACGTACTAATGGTGGAAGGGACTGAATCGTGATGACTTGTGATTTTTACAAAGGCAATAATCAAACTGCTTAATCTTTCAGTCATATAGATGGTCCCACAATACTTGGTTGAATCCCATTAATATTAATCCACATATTAGTTTTAGATAAGAGATGTAATAGGCAGCTAAGACATTACATTCTTAAAATGAGTGCAGGGATTAATTTGTTCTGCTTTACAGAACAACTGGTGAAATACAAATAAGATTTGAAGATTGATAACAGTATTGAATAATATTTGGTTAATATCCTGGTTTTGGTGATCATAGTGTTTATATAAGGGGTGAATGGGCATCATGGCTACAACTTACTCTTATGTGGCTCAGAAAACAAAAATTTGTACATACATATTTATATATTATGTGTATGTATATTATATATGGAGAAGAATGAAGTACATGTTAAATGTAAAATTGTAACAGTTGGGGAATCTGAGTTCAGGATATACAGGAGTTTTGGTCCTATTCTTGCAACTTTTCTATAAATCTAAAATTATCTGAAGATAAAAATTACAAAAGCAAATAATAAATGGACCAGAAAAAAACTCACCCACACTAAAGTTTAACACTACCCACTCTTTGTAAAATTTTAATACTAGCATTTATTTAATAATTTTAATAGAAATAATTGGTGATAGTCTGCAGTAAGGTTCTTATTTATAAATTACGTGGTATCATGGTATGGGAGCATCATTAAAAGTTAAATCACAAAACATTTAAATGGGATGTGGCAAAGTTAAAGCTTAAAATTAATTGTCCTTTCAATTAGAATCAGTACTCTGAAAACTAATTATGCATTCAAAATCATTCTAATGCATATTTGTAATGAATATTACCATGAATCTGCATTAAAATCATTGTTTAATTTCAATATAATGATTATTCAGTGAAAGCCCAGAGATCCCAAAATGTTAATTTTCTCGGTGATTTGCACATTCAGTTTGTATCAAACATATATATTAACAGCTATGGTCTATGCAGGGTTCATTGACTTTTATTAATAAGCGCTTCCAATTTGCCAAGTGCTACATACATGATAGGAGACAGTCACTATTTATTTTCAAGGTGCTTTTCTAAAACAGAATAATAAAGACAGCTTGAGCAGGCCTGGCATTGTGCCAGGTTTTAATAAGGCTGCCACCCCTCTCCTCCTCCTTCCAGATGGGGAGGAGAGGGCGGGTGACACGCGCTGCTTCGGGGACGTGGGAAGACAGCACAGGTGAGCAAGTGAGCCCCTCCTCCCTGTAAGCAGCTTCCTCAGCTGTCATCTCTTTTTTAGGAAAGTCTTTTATTTGGGGCTGTGCAGTTATTCAGAGGACACTTCTCTGTAGCTCACCTTGGGATGACTTTGCAGAAGCAGGGAACTCTGGAAGCGAGGCAGGCGGAGTTTGGCCTTGGCCAGAGCCGTGTGGCAGATGGCAGCTATGGGAGGCAAGAGGCTTGGCTGTGCTCAGTTTGGCTGGCAACCCTGGACAGCAAGAAGATGCGCAGACATCAGAGGAATTCCTGTTTCTGTCTCCTGGCCACCTTCATCCAGCCTGACACCGACTCCAAAGGGTTTCCCTGAATAGCTCAGTTTGCAACCGCCTTTCCTTTTGACTGCGAACGTGCAGCCGTGTGCTTTATACTGCTTTCCAAGTCTTGCCTTTGCCTGGATTCATCCCTGTGTTGCCTTGCTTGAGGATGGCCCCCTCAGTGCTCAGTCAGGTAATAGAATCTTTCTCCTGGTGTTCAAGGGCAAGAGCTTTAGAGTTGAGCGGTTCAGGGTTCCATTTCAGACTCTTCCTCCTGCTGCAGCCGTAACACCTTGGACAAGGACTTAAACTCTTTCAGCCTGAGCCTCCATTTCTATAAAATGAGGATCATATCAACAGCTGTTCCTCCTGTCTATACCCATCCTCTCTAAGACTTGTCTTCCTTGCCTTTGGGATTCTGGATCATGCAGAAGTAAACAAAGACACAAACAATTGGGGGATTTCACTAACCTTATTATGTCTCTCAGAAGTAAGAGATAAGTAATGGCTTGTCCAGGCTCAGACAGAGAGAAAACCATAAGCATTGTGTGATGACTTGCTTCCTAATAGAGCAAATCTTTTTTTTTTTTTTTTTTGTAGATAATTAGTTTTTATTGAAGGGTAGTTGACACACAGTATTACATTACATTAGTTTCAGGTGTACAACATAGTGATTCAACATTTATATACATGATAATTCTAGGTACCAGCTATCACCATACCAAGTTGTTACAATATTTTGACTATATTCCTTATGCTATACATTACATCCCGGTTACTTATTTATTTTACCATTGGAAGTGTGTACTTTTTTTTTGTTGTTGTTTTTGTTTGTGAGGGCATCTCTCATATTTAACAACAATAAAATTCTGTATAGGGGAGTCAATGCTCAATGCACAATCATTAATCCACCCCAAGCCTAATTTTCATCAGTCTCCAATCTTCTGAGGCATAACAAACAAGTTCTTACATGGAGAACAAATTCTTACATAGTGAATAAGTTACATAGTGAACAGTACAAGGGCAGTCATCACAGAAACTTTTGGTTTTGCTCATGCATTATGAACTATAAACAGTTCAAATATGAATACTCATTTGATTTTTATACTTGATTTATATGTGGATACCACATTTCTCTCTTTATTATTATTATTTTTAATAAAATGCTGAAGTGGTAGGTAGATACAAGATAAAGGTAGAAAACATAGTTTAGTGTTGTAAGAGAGCAAATGTAGATGATCAGGTGTGTGCCTGTAGACTATGTGTTATTCCAAGCTAGACAAGGGCAATAAAACATCCACGTATGCAGAAGATTTCTCTAAGAACAGGCAGGGTGAGGTTCTAAGCCTCACCTCTGTTGATCCCCAATTTCTCACCTGATGACCCCCTGTGACTGTGCCTCTTAGGTTGTTCCTCCCTTGAGGAATCTTACCCATCTCTGGCTAACCAGTCATCTTCCGGGGCCATACAGGGAAATGTAAAGTTGGTAAGTGAGAGAGAAGCCTTATTGTTTGAAATGGTTAGCTTTTTATTTCTTTGCATATTTATGCCCTGTAGCTTCTATGCACATCATTGTCTTGAGGTATCTTTACCACTTGGAAGAATTATGATACTTGGTAAATTTGATATGAGGCACGAATTCTATTTAAGGGTTGTAATTAGGAAGGAAGAAGAAAAGCTATAGAAGTAGCAGGCGGCAGAAAACATGGGAAGATTGATTATTTCTTTGACATATCTTCTTGTAGAGTAACTTCAGCATGTATAGGTTTTAAGCTACTACTTAAATTGCGCACACACATTAACTATAACCAAAGCATATCTGTAATTACCAGCCATCTCCAGTGAAACCAAGAAAACCAGTTAGGCACCTTAGGCATTTGTGAAAACTTATCTATGATATGGTGGATATTGTCCCACTGAACTTGAACAGTCTGAGAGAAATCAGACAAATTAAAACAACCCATTCCTGGGGAATGTTCACATCCCTTATGTTCTTTTAACAGTAAATAGTCTGTAGTTGTAAGATTTTGGAGCGCTACAATTTGCACTTCTCCTAATTCTTGGTTGAGTTCCAACAGTATAGATCCAGTCAAATTTGTTGTTTTACTGTATGCACAGACCAGCTTAGATATCTCCTTCTTCATTCCCATGGCAAGTCCAGGAACTGGTGGGATGAGTGCATCTACAGCTGTAGCACTGCATGGATCTTTGTTGGGGTTTTAGAACAAATCTTTTTAACCCTCTTTCCTCCCTTCCTGTTTCCCACTGTGTAAAAACAGGCATTCTCTCAATAATTGCATCCAAGTGGGAAGTTACTCCCCCAGTTTCTGGAGTCCAGGCTTGTGTTTTGGGACATGGGTCTTCCAGTTACCTCAGTGGTTCATACTGGCATGACTGGAGGCAGTGACACTGAGTCCCACCGGATGGCCACAGAGTATTACAGACAGGAGGGATTCAGGAAATAAAATACTTAGGTAATGGAAGGGACAAGAATAAAGAAAATGTGTGGCCACTCAAGGCAATTCTACCTTGAAATCCAGAGCCATTCAGGTTATATATTACATAACCTTCTATGGTACCCTTGGGAATATTGCCAGATCTGTAATTTGGATACAAGGGAAAATTTCAAAGTTTTTCTGTTAGGTTTATTCCAAATTCTTTTGACTATTAGAACTTTTGTGGTTATTATTATGACTAAGTAGTAACAAGTCTGAGTTTTATATCACTGAAGTCGTCAACATCTGCTTATGAAAGTTGTGTGACAAATACCCCAGTGTCTGATAACATTGTGAGATTTACTATTACAGATGTCATGTGCATCATTGCATACTGCCAGACATGAAATGTGGCTCCTCTGAGTGTTTGATGAAGCTGCTTAAATTACCTTAGTACCTTTTACTCATACAGTTACCAGTAAGTTGAATCTTTACATTTAACCTACTTGACATTTCCCACAGTCCTACTCATAAGCGCTACCCCACCAACCTTGCATAGAAATCTGGTGGAATCATCACATAGAAATCATGTGATAATTCTATTAATTGGGAGGGCTCTCAGTACAGCCAGGGCACTCTGTTTCTATTGTCTAGTTCCCTTCTATTGATTTCTAGAAAGGGGTAGAGGGATGCGTGTGGGTAGTTTTGTGTTTCTCAGCCTGATGAGAGTGGAGGGCATTTGCTAGAAGGGAAAGAGCAAGTCAGGACAAACTATGAGCAAGTATTTTTTTTAAGACAATTTCCCATAACCACACTTGACTCAATTACAATTTAAGGTCATCTTCTCCCATGCCAGATTGAAATTTGCAAGCTCTTCATCCTTGAAGGGTAGAAATCTGAGCCATCAGAACCAGGAGAGGGCTTCAGAAACATAATATGAGGTTTGTGGCTCTCAGGAGCCAGGTTTTTCCATAAGCAAATCTGAACTAACGTCCATGGGAACTACCAGCAAAATGGCCTTACTCTTCTCATTCCCCTTTGTCTTCTGACTAGCCTGGTAAATACTCTACCATGTGGGGTGGGACAGGGGTTGGCCAGTGGTCCTCTGGGTCCTTGCTGGTGGGTGACTGTGTTCCACAGGTCTGAGTATGGTGGTCAGATATTCAGATAGATCATTAGCCATCCTCGTCGCTTAGATTGTGTAGCTGGAGGCATAACTTCTAGGCAGTTTCCTCTTTGCAGTATTCTCAACCTTCCTAGGGATTGAACATCAAAATGCAAGCCATAGAAAATCAAACAGAGCAGGATTTACATCTTCTGGAATTGAGACCATTGCTCCTGTTTTATTTACTTCACTCAAAAGGCTTTGATGAGGGATGTTTCGATGACTGTTTCTGTGAACAGTTGGAACATCCATATAACTGATTGTTCTACAGCTTAAAAGGAAATTCTGTCATACCAGCTCACAAGTTCTTTTTACCCAGCTCTAATTACATAAATTGTTATATAAACAGATGTCTGTTATACCAAAGTCTACTTCACTTGGGAACTCAAATGTTTCTGAGTTCACATGCCAGTGGGCTAAAGGAAATATCTTTTGATGTTACCAAGGAACATTTTATGCTGTCAGGATGTGAGCAGAGAGTCGGGCTCCTTTGCCTTCATGCTCCAAGGAGCAGAGAGAAAAGATCGAGAAGAGAGAGCACACTGCAAGTCTCAGCTTGATCCCTAATGGATCCTTTATCTTGGTTAAATTAACTCCTTTTCCCAAACTCCACACTTTTGTCATGTCTCCTCTGTAACTGTGATAAAGACAATAGCATATAAAAGATTTTCTTCTGCAGTGTTTTATTGGTCTTCCTGAGACAGTTACAAAGTAGGTAAAGCAGAAACTACGGTCTTCCATTAGGCAAAAACGCATATCACAAAGCCACTGGTCTAACAGTAATTCATTCATTCATTCGCCCATGCATGCATGAAACAAATATTTCAGATTGTCTGCTATGTGCCAGGCACTGAGTTTGTGCTTCTACAGGATGACTAAAAATAGACCTGAACATTGCCCTAAAAAAATCTTACAGTCTAGTTGAGGAGACAGACATTAATCCATTAATAATAAAAATTGACAATTATAAGCCATGGTAAGCTTATGATTTGAAAGCAGAGGAATTGTAAGAGTATGTAGGACAAGTTCTAAGAGGGAGCCCTTCAAGAAGTGAATTTGGGGCTGAGTCTGAATAATGCATAGGGTTTACCTAGGGCAGGGCAGGCACAGGGAACACGTGAGCTGGGGGAAAACACGTCACACTTGGGATCCTGAAAAAGTCCAACTTGGCAAGAATGCCAAGAGGAAGGAGGTACAAGGAGAGATGAAAAAGGAGACAGAGGCATGGTGTCAGACTGAGAAAAGCCTTGTATGTCACGTTCTGTTTTATTCTTCATTCTAAGAGCAATATGAGCATAGTATATGTCTTATTCAAGAAGACATAATAAGATTTGTATTTTAAAAAATAAGTCTATCATTTGACCAGTCAGCAGGAGGGATCCAGAGAGGACAGGAGAGCCCAGTCCGCGAGCGTTCTGCAGTCAGTTGTCAGTGGAGGGGAGGCTGGAGTTTGGACTAGGTCTGGGAAGTGAGAGTAGAGAGGAGTTTATAGATTTTACAGATATTTAGAAGCTAAAGTCTAGAGGTGTGTATCTTTCGCATCTCCCACCTCAAGCACCCGGGGAGAGTCCTCTCTGGGGGTGCTCGCCGCCGCCAGCCTGCTGGAGCAGGCCGCCTTCTGCGCTGTCTCTGGGCAGCTCCTCAGTAAAGCTCCACCTGCAGCCCAAGCGCCGGCTGCAGCTGCTGCCGTTATGCTCATGTTAGTAGGCGCTTAAAAACTCCAAGGCTCCCAAGTACGACACTTTTTGGCTTCTTGGCCCCTCCTGTGAACTTCTCTGTGTCTCATCCCACCCTTGCCTCTGTCTCAAGGGCAGAAACACACCCTTCCTTGCTCGAGGTCGACCAGATGTCTGCACTCTTCATCTATTCCTTCCGCCACTCCAAGACCAACAACTCACTCATTAAATTATTCCAACTTTTATCTTTCATTTTCATCTCTGCTGGCCTCCTTCCCAGCAGTTTATAATCCATTCCCTTGTCTTTCTGAAATGTCCCCTGCCTGCCCCCTCCATCCATTCTTCCAGTTAGTCAAGGCTGAGAGTCTATACCTTCTGTCTTCGTTTCCTGCCGCCTCGTTAATGATCTCATGGATCCCACATTGGATGATATTAATTACTTCCTTCTTTTAAAACTCTTCTTTGGATTTCCACAACAATGCACTCTCCTGGCGGCCTCTCTACTCTCTGAGCATTGCTCCTCACGGTTCCCCAGCTTTCCTTCGATGACTTCACCCCTGGGCTAGGGCTCCATCCCAGGCAGTGTTCTTTCCTCAGGCCGTAGCATGTGCCACAGACCCTGCGTCTCCATTGGTTTTGATTATCACCCACATGTCAGTACCCTCGCGGGGGGGTGGCGGGGAATTTCTAGCTTACACCTTACTCCTCAGTGCCAGTATTTTTTTTTTTATTTTAATATTGTGAAACTCACACCTACCGCTGAACACCAGAACACCAACCAAGTAACCAGTAAAAACAATAAAAATGAAGACCAAAACATCTTTTGCCATGTATTTAAGTAATTAATTATATGAAGTTGACTGTCTTAATCCTTCTCCCTGGATATATGCAAGCACAGTAGACAACCATGTCTTAGGGAGACTGTAGAGAAAATCCAAACATTGAACAGGGGGATGGGGTCAAACCTTGTCTAAGGTCTCATGCAATCTCTGAGATATGGTGATTCAAATAATGTTCATGTTCACATGGACATGGTAAATAGATTTGCATTCACAGACTTACTTTTATTAGTCCTCTGAACAGCCCTTTGATTTAGGTATTATGTCTGTATTTTTTTTTTGGATGAATAAGAAGCAGAAAATTTATTTGTCTATAGTCACATACCAAAATATAAATGGCAGAGCTGGGATTTGGAAGTTTTATCTTCTAACTCTAAGCCCCAGACCTTTCACATGAAAATAAGTGATTCTCTGATGTATATGTTATATCTTCAACAGAGTTATCTTTTTTGAGAATGATGAACATAGATATTTATTTATTTAAATCCCACAGTATATCTAGTCACTCTACTAGGTACAGGGGTAGATTTTTATTTCACTGGGATTGAGTTTTATGAAAAATCTGGGATGCTGTTTTAGAAAAATGTACAAAATTATGAAGCTACCTCCTGTGTCTTAGGCAGGGGTCAGTACAAGGCAGGGAGCCCTGAAACTTAAGCCTCATTGGTCTCACTAAATGAACTGCAGAGGTAAATACTTGTTACTTGACACAGATATCTGTATCCTAAATCACTACAGAAAACAGCAGAAAATCCCATTTATCCTTATACTATTCCCATTTTCAGCTATTTCTTTTTTTAATTTTTTAAAATAGAAATATAGTTGATATACAATATTACAATGGTTTCAATTATACTGCATAGTGATTTGACAGTTACCTACATTATTAAATACTCACCCAATTAGTGTAGTTACTATCTGTTAACACAGAAAGATGTTAAGGAATTATTGCCTATATTCTCTATGCTGTACTATGTATTAGTCTCTATGACTAATCCATATTATGATTAAAATTTTGGTCCTTTCCCCCATGGTAACCACCAGTCACTTCTTAGTGTCTATAAGTCTATTGCTGTTTTGTTTATTTTCTTTTTATATTCCACAGGCAAGTGAAATCATATGGTATTTGTTTTTTCTCTGTCTGGATTATTTCACTGAGCATAATACCCTCTAGGTCCATCCATGTTGTCACAAACGGCAGGATTTCTGATTAGCAACGTGATACTTTGGATGGTTTCCTAAGGAACCAGTCTATCCATCTAAAAGCTGAATCCAGTTAGTACTATGTGAAACCGGCATTCAACATGATAGATATATTTTTTAAATTTTTGCATGCCATTGTAAGGCATAGCCTTCTCAATAGAAAGTATTTGCTAGTGTAATTTCTTAAGGCCTCTTACTGATCTCAGGGAGACTTTTTGAAACCCAAGTAGAACTCTTGTTGCTGTTAAGATAGTTTCTATGAGGTAAGCCTCTAATGAGCAGAGGTCATCACTAATAGTGAGAGATACCTTGAAAACAAGCTGAAGATGTGGGGTTTGTTCGTGGTGTTAGCTGGAATGGCCTGAAAAATAAATTCGTTACAAAGAAATTGTTAAGAAGCTAGAGTTTTCAAGACTGTTGTTTGGAAATACTGTTTTTAAAAATGCTGTGTGCTCGGGCACCCTTGTTTACCATTGCAATTTGTTCTCGACTAATATATAGAGTTGCTTGTTTTTCTCTGAAGTTCTGATCTAAAGTCACCCTGAAACATGGAAACAAATTTTATGACTGGGTGATTCACTTCCTTGACAGTGTAAGATCCTTTTAGTCATTACTTTAGGTAAGAAACTAAATGAAATAATACCACCAGTTATAGTTCAGTCTTCAAGGAAACAGTGGATTGATGATTCTCTTGCTTCCTTAAATTCCATCCTTAAAAATAAAAGACTAAAAAAAAAATTGCCTAACTTTCCATCCTTTTGTTAAGGGGGAAGTAAGCCAAATCTTTGTTCAAGAAAGGTATTAAAACATTCTTCAAGTTATTACCAGCTGAAGACTAAGTGAACTACCTGTGTTTGTTGAGAGCAGATTAATGCCGGAGTACTTTGAATGTGGACTAGCTAGACGTTTGGTCTATATGCCAACAGCAAGGGTTCAAACACCAGAGAGTGGATTTAACTGGATTACCTTCAAAGCAACTTTTAAGTTTAGGGAACGGTTTAAATAATAAGGATTATTTCATGCTAAGAGACAATGCTTTGATTTAAAAAATAGGAAAGAAACTCTGATGAGTTTAGTTTTTCCATTTGCTCTTCTGATTGACATTTGCCATTGTGCCAGTACTGCACCAATACATAGTGAATAAATTGATCAGGGTGATGTTAGCTAATAAAATGATAGATCATAAGGCAAGTGTCAAGACAATACACACAACTTAGTTAGGGGGCTGCCCATGCACTGCCAAGTAACCTATTCAGACATTTCTTTTTATACTTGCCCCTGAAGCTACTCTTGAAACCACAGCAAAAAGAAGAAAGAAGAGCTATGATTTAAGACAACAAATAATCAGTGCCATGAAACAAAAGTATGGTAGTGACAAATGAAGACAATAGAGCTGACTGTAGATGTTAATACTGATCTAAAATGAAAAGATTCATAAAGCAAAATGGGTACTTGTATTTTCTGTCATCTGGCTTCAGTAAATTTCTGCTTTCAATAGCTGAATGTTGCTGTTTTTCTGCACAAAGCCTTTTCTCCAAATGCATATGAGGTTTGCATGCGTTATGTTTACTAATGGGCCGGAGTTCCTCATTTTGTCCAAGGACAAATTATATGGAGTACTTTTTTCATTTTACACCCACAACAGTTACTTTATTTAAATAAATAGGAAAAATAGGGACTCTCTTCATTAGTACTATGGGTCAAGATAAAACATATTACCTTTTAACAGCCTTTATTGTCACCTGCACACTGTAATGAGAAGTTCAAGTAAAGAAAGTGAGTTCTATTTCAAAATTCATCATATATCCCAAGAACGGACAATGATCATTATATTCAATTTGTAAAAGACATTTTTATCCATGTTTGTAAACTATTCAGTTTTTTCAACATGATTTCTTTTAAGCCTCAATGTTATAGTCAGGAAAAATTGCAGAATGATATTCTGTTAACAAATGATATTATTTATTATTATTACCTCAGCTAATAGTGCTACTTGAAATCATAGCAAATCTGAAATTGTCTGCAAATTCTGTACTGCTCTGTTTTCTAAGAGAAAATGTAAATGTGCACACATGAAAAAAGAACTTTGACAGTTGGATATTCATGGTTCTCCAGAGAGAAAGAAGAAGATGAGAAACCTGTTTATCAGTTTCTTATAGTGCCTCTTCTCACAGGGAGTAGAGATTTTCCTACTCAGTCAGGCATGAGATTTCCTACTGGACATTTGTTTGATTGCCTCAGTGAATGTCCATGGGTTGATCCTTATTTGTTTATTCATCTAAAGATGTTGCTTGTGGTCGGATCATATTTTCCATGAAAAACCTAAAACATCAGACTGATTTCAATTTAGAGACTATATGCATACATTTTCTGTCAGGCAAGTAATTGGTCTTAATTTTTTCACAGTGACATTGTGTGTCAGTTATCATTGCTGTATGGTAAATCATCCTGAAACTTAGCAGCTTCAAAAAACAACAAGCCCTTTTCTCATGGTTTTTGTGTCTTAAATTTGGGGGTGGCATGGCTGGGCAGTTCCGGCTTGGGGCCTCTCCTGAGACTGTAATGAGATCTTGGTTTGGACTTAAGTCATCTGAAGGCTTGACTCTGACTGGAGGGTCTATTTCTAAGGTGGTTCATGACAGTGAGCTTTTAACAGTTAGGTTACTGAATAGATTGTCCTGATGGGCATTTGGTAAGCTCATCAACAGCAGCTATTTGCTATGCTCTTTCCTGAAATAATAACCTATTTTATCCTTGAATTAGTATGATATTTAGAAATAAATCATTTTGGACCTTCTCTTCTGGCACTATAACAGAGTAAATTTTCTGAAGATTCTCCAGCTTCACAAACAAACAAGTGAAAAATTAGTTTCTACCTGGATAAAATAGGTCTTTCCATTCATTTAAATAAAATAGGTCTTACAGTAAATAGGTCTTTAAGTAAAATAGGTCTTACAGTAAGAGGTTAAAGAAATCTTTGAGGACATTTCTCACCACTACCCTTCTCACGTTTATAGAAACAGACATGAAACAGATATATAATTTATAATCTTAATAGAAAAATACTATGCAACCATATTCATACATATTCTATGTTTTGAGAAGGATATAAAAGATCTGTGAATGAGAAGCAGTCACAGTTAGCCAAGGTTGCTCTGAGGGCAAATGTTTATACCACTGCTACGATCTATTGGGAGACTAAGTCTTTGGCAGTTACAAGGCAGAGAAGTGGGAATTCTTCATTAGCCCACACAATTTTAAGGGGCTACATTGGTCCTAGAAGAGAAATACTTTTAACTTGGAAGCAAATGCAAATTTACTCTGCCCCTGCTCGGTATTAAGAACAAAAAAGAAGGACATGTAACTACAATTACAGATATTTAAAACACAGCAAATGAATATCATGAGTAATTGGAGGCTGACAATTTTGATAATGTATGAAATGGATAAATTCCATAAATAATAAAATGTATCCAGCACTGACTCAAAAAGAATGCCTAAACTGTTCTTTTTTTTTTTTTTTTTTGTAGATAATTATTTTTTATTGAAGGATAGTTGACACACAGTATTACATTACATTAGTTTCAGGTGTACAACATAGTGATTCAACATTTATATACATGACAATTCTAGGTACCAGCTATCACCATACCAAGCTGTTACAATATCTTGACTATATTTGTTACATCCCGGTTACTTATTATTTTACCATTGGAAGTGTGTACTTTTTTTTTTTTTTTTTTGTGAGGGCATCTCTCATATTTATTGATCAAATGGTTGTTAACAACAATAAAATTCTGTATAGGGGAGTCAATGCTCAATGCACAATCATTAATCCACCCCAAGCCTAATTTTCATCAGTCTCCAATCTTCTGAGGCATAACAAACAAATTCTTACATGGAGAACAAATTCTTACATAGTGAATAAGTTCTTACATGGTGAACAGTACAAGGGCAGCCATCACAGAAACCTTCGGTTTTGCTCATGCATTATGAACTATAAACAGTCAGTTCAAATATGAATACTCATTTGACTTTTATACTTGATTTATATGTGGATACCACATTTCTCTCCTTATTATTATTATTATTATTTTTAATAAAATGCTGAAGTGGTAGGTAGATACAACATAAAGGTAGAAAACATAGTTTAGTGTTGTAAGAGAGCAAATGTAGATGATCAGGTATGTGTCTGTAGACTATGTGTTAATCCAAGCTAGACAAGGGCAACAAAACATCCACGGATGCAGAAGATTTCTCTCAGAACAGGGGGGGTGAGGTTCCAAGCCTCACCTCTGTTGATCCCCAATTTCTCACCTGATGGCCCCCCTGCGACTGTGCCTGTCTTAGGTTGTTCCTCCCTTGAGGAATCTTACCCGTCTCTGGCTAACCAGTCATCTTCCGGGGCCATACAGGGAAATGTGAAGTTGGTAAGTGAGAGGGAAGCCTTATTGTTTGAAATGGTTAGCTTTTTATTTCTTTGCATATTTATGCCCTGTAGCTTCTATGCCCAGCATTTGTCTTGAGGTATCTTTACCACTTGGAAGAATTATGATACTCGGTAAATTTGATATGAGGCACGAATTCTATTTAAGGGTTGTAATTAGGAAGGAAGAAGAAAAGCTATAGAAGTAGCAGGCGGCAGAAAACATGGGAAGATTGATTATTTCTTTGACATATCTTCTTGTAGAGTAACTTCAGCATGTATAGGTTTTAAGCTACTACTTAAATTGCGCACACACATTAACATAATAGGAGTATAGTTACATAACCAAAGCATACCTGTAATTACCAGCCATCTCCAGTGAAACCAAGAAAACCAGTTAGGCACCATAGGCATTTGTGAAAACTTATCTATGATATGGTGGATATTGTCCAACTGAACTTGAACAGTCTGAGAGAAATCAGACAAATTAAAACAACCCTTTCCTGGGGACTGTTCACATCCCATATGTTCTTTTAACAGTAAATAGTCTGTAGTTGTAAGATTTTGGAGCGCTACAATTTGCACTTCTCCTAATTCTTGGTTGAGTTCCAACAGTATAGATCCAATCAAATTTGTTGTTTTACTGTATGCACAGGCCAGCTTAGATATCTCCTTCCTCATTCCCATGGCAAGTCCAGGAACTGGTGGGATGAGTGCATCTACAGCTGTAGCAGTGCGTGGATCTTTGTTGGGGTTTTTTGATGATCATCTTCTGGCATGAGTCTTCCAGAGAGTGCTGATGTTGGAAGAATCTTTTTCATATCGTATCTTAGTTCATTTTCGGGGTAGCCCAATTAGGCTTTGATCCTCTGTATAAACACAAACAGACCCTTTGCCTACACTTTTATATGCCCTTTATACTCTTGTGTAGAACTCATTGTAGGTTACCACAAAGGAACGGCCCTTTTTTTTTTTTTTTTTTGGTATCACTAATCTACACTTACATGATGAATATTATGTTTACTAGGCTCTCCCCTATACCAGGTCCCCCCTATAAACCCCTTTACAGTCACTGTCCATCAGCACAGCAAAATGTTGTAGAATCACTACTTGCCTTCTCTGTGTTGTACAGCCCTCCCTTTTCTCCTACCCCCCCATGCATGCTAATCTTAATACCCCCCTACTTCTCCCCCTCCCTTATCCTTCCCTACCCACCCATTCACCCCAGTCCCTTTCCCTTTGGTACCTGTTAGTCCATTCTTGAGTTCTGTGATTCTGCTGCTGTTTTGTTCCTTCAGTTTTTCCTTTGTTCTTATATTCCACAGATAAGTGAAATCATTTGGTATTTCTCTTTCTCCGCTTGTCTTGTTTCACTGAGCATAATACCCTCCAGCTCCATCCATGTTGCTGCAAATGGTTGGATTTGCCCTTTTCTTATGGCTGAGTAATATTCCATTGTGTATATGTACCACATCTTCTTTATCCATTCATCTATCGATAGACATTTAGGTTGCTTCCAATTCTTGGCTATTGTAAATAGTGCTGCGATAAACATAGGGGTGCACTGATCTTTCTCATACTTGATTGCTGCATTCTTAGGGTAAATTCCTAGGAGTGCAATTCCTGGGTCAAATGGTAAGTCTGTTTTGAGCATTTTGATGTACCTCCATACTGCTTTCCACAATGGTTGAACAAGTTTACATTCCCACCAGCAGTGTAGGAGGGTTCCCCTTTCTCCACAGCCTCGCCAACATTCGTTGTTGTTTGTCTTTTGGATGGCAGCCATCCTTACTGGTGTGAGGTGATACCTCATTGTAGTTTTAATTTGCATTTCTCTGATAATTAGCGATGTGGAGCATCTTTTCATGTGTCTGTTGGCCATCTGTATTTCTTTTTTGGAGAACCGTCTGTTCAGTTCCTTTGCCCATTTTTTAATTGGGTTATTTGTTTTTTGTTTGTTGAGGCGTGTGAGCTCCTTATATATTCTGGACGTCAAGCCTTTATCGGATGTGTCATTTTCAAAGATATTCTCCCATACTGTAGGGTTCCTTTTTGTTCTATTGATCGTGTCTTTTGCTGTACAGAAGCTTTTCAGCTTAATATAGTCCCACTTGTTCATTTTTGCTGTTGTTTTCCTTGCCTGGGGAGATATGTTCAAGAAGAGGTCACTCATGTTTATGTCTAAGAGGTTTGTGCCTATGTTTTCTTCCAAGAGTTTAATGGTTTCATGACTTACATTCAGGTCTTTGATCCATTTTGAGTTTACTTTTGTATATGGGGTTAGACGATGGTCCAGTTTCATTCTCCTACATGTAGCTGTCCAGTTTTGCCAGCACCATCTGTTGAAGAGACTGTCATTTCGCCATTGTGTGTCCATGGCTCCTTTATCAAATATTAATTGACCATATATGTCTGAGTTAATGTCTGGATTGTCTAGTCTGTTCCATTGGTCTGTGGCTCTGTTCTTGTGCCAGTACCAAATTGTCTTGATTACTATGGCTTTATAATAGAGCTTGAAGTTGGGGAGTGAGATCCCCCCTACTTTATTCTTCTTTCTCAGGATTGCTTTGGCTATTCGGGGTCTTTGGTGGTTCCATATGAATTTTTGAATTATTTGTTCCAGTTCATTGAAGAATGTTGCTGGTAGTTTCATAGGGATTGCATCAAATCTGTATATTGCTTTGGGCAGGATGGCCATTTTGACGATATTAATTCTTCCTAGCCATGAGCATGGGATGCGTTTCCATCTGTTAGTGTCCCCTTTAATTTCTTTTAAGAGTGACTTGTAGTTTTCAGAGTATAAGTCTTTCACTTCTTTGGTTAGGTTTATTCCTAGGTATTTTATTTTTTTTGATGCAATTGTGAATGGAGTTGTTTTCCTGATTTCTCTTTCTGTTGGTTCATTGTTGGTATATAGGAAAGCCACAGATTTCTGTGTGTTGATTTTGTATCCTGCAACTTTGCTGTATTCCGATATCAGTTCTAGTAGTTCTGGGGTGGAGTCTTTAGGGTTTTTTATGTACAGTATCATGTCATCTGCAAATAGTGACAGTTTGACTTCTTCTTTGCCAATCTGGATTCCTTGTATTTTTTTGTTTTGTCTGATTGCCGTGGCTAGGACCTCTAGTACAATGTTAAATAACAGTGGGGAGAGTGGGCATCCCTGTCTAGTTCCCGATCTCAGCGGAAATGCTTTCAGCTTCTCGCTATTCAATATAATGTTGGCTGTGGGTTTTTCATAGATGGCCTTTATTATGTTGAGGTACTTGCCCTCTATTCCCATTTTGCTGAGAGTTTTTATCATGAATGGATGTTGAACTTTGTCAAATGCTTTTTCAGCATCTATGGAGATGATCATGTGGTTTTTGTCTTTCTTTTTGTTGATGTGGTGGATGATATTGATGGACTTTCGAATGTTGTGCCATCCTTGCATCCCTGGGATGAATCCCACTTGGTCATGGTGTACGATGGTTTTGATGTATTTTTGAATTCGGTTTGCTAAAATTTTGTTGAGTATTTCTGCGTCTACGTTCATCAGGGATATTGGTCTGTAGTTTTCTTTTTTGGTGGTGTCTTTGCCTGGTTTTGGTATTAGGGTGATGTTAGCTTCATAGAATGAGTTTGGGAGTATCCCCTCCTCTTCTATTTCTTGGAAAACTTTAAGGAGAATGGGTATTATGTCTTCCCTGTATGTCTGATAAAATTCCGAGGTAAATCCATCTGGCCCGGGGGTTTTGTTCTTTGGTAGTTTTTTGATTACCACTTCAATTTCGTTGCTGGTAATTGGTCTGTTTAGATTTTCTGTTTCTTTCTGGGTCAGTCTTGGAAGGCTGTATTTTTCTAGGAAGTTGTCCATTTCTCCTAGGTTTCCCAGCTTGTTAGCATATAGGTTTTCATAGTAGTCTCTAATAATTCTTTGTATTTCCGTGGGGTCCGTCGTGATTTTTCCTTTCTCATTTCTGATACTGTTGATTTGTGTTGACTCTCTTTTCCTCTTAATAAGTCTGGCTAGAGGCTTATCTATTTTGTTTATTTTCTCGAAGAACCAGCTCTTGGTTTCATTGATTTTTGCTATTGTTTTATTCTTCTCAATTTTATTTATTTCTTCTCTGATCTTTATTATGTCCCTCCTTCTGCTGACCTTAGGCCTCATTTGTTCTTCTTTTTCCAATTTTGATAGTTGTGACATTAGACCGTTCATTTGGGATTGCTCTTCCTTTTTTAAATATGCTTGGAGTGCTATATACTTTCCTCATAAGACTGCTTTTGCTGCGTCCCACAGAAGTTGGGGCTTAGTGTTGTTGTTGTCATTTGTTTCCATATATTGCTGGATCTCCATTTTGATTTGGTCATTGATCCATTGATTATTTAGGAGCGTGTTGTTTAGCCTCCATGTGTTTGTGAGCCTTTTTGCTTTCTTTGAACAGTTTATTTCTAGTTTAATGCCTTTGTGGTCTGAAAAGTTGGTTGGTAGGATTTCAATCTTTTGGAATTTACTGAGGCTCTTTTTGTGTCCTAGTATGTGGTCTATTCTGGAGAATGTTCCATGTGCACTTGAGAAGAACGTGTATCCTGTTGCTTTTGGATGTAGAGTTCTGTAGATGTCTATTAGGTCCATCTGTTCTAGTGTGTTGTTCAGTGCCTCTGTGTCCTTACTTATTTTCTGTCTGGTGGATCTGTCCTTTGGAGTGAGTGGTGTGTTGAAGTCTCCTAGAATGAATGCATTGCATTCTATTTCCTCCTTTAGTTCTGTTAATATTTGTTTCAGGTATGTTGGTGCTCCTGTATTGGGTGCATATATATTTATAATGGTTATATCCTCTTGATGGACTGAGCCCTTTATCATTATGTAATGTCCTTCTTTGTCTTTTGTTACTTTCTTTATTTTGAAGTCCGTTTTGTCTGATACCAGAATTGCAACACCTGCTGTCTTCTCTCTGTTGTTTGCTTGAAATATCTTTTTCCATCCCTTGACTTTAAGTCTGTGCGTGTCTTTGGGTTTGAGGTGAGTCTCTTGTAAGCAGCATATGGATGGATCTTGCTTTTTTATCCATTCTATTACTCTGTGTCTTTTGTTTTTTTTTTTTGTTTTTTTGTTTTTTTTTTTTAGATAATTATTTTTTATTGAAGGGTAGTTGACACACAGTATTACATTACATTAGTTTCAGGTGTACAACACAGTGATTCAACATTTATATACATGATAATTCTAGGTACCAGCTATCACCATACCAAGTTGTTACAATATTTTGACTATATTCCTTATGCTATACATTACATCCCGGTTACTTATTTATTTTACAATTGGAAGTGTGTACTTTTTTTTTGGTTGTTGTTGTTAGGGCATCTCTCATATTTATTGATCAAATGGTTGTTAACAACAATAAAATTCTGTATAGGGGAGTCAATGCTCAATGCACAATCATTAATCCACCCCAAGCCTAATTTTCGTCAGTCTCCAATCTTCTGAAGCATAACGAACAAGTTCTTACATGGAGAACAAATTCTTACATAGTGAATAAGTTACATGGTGAACAGTACAAGGGCAGTCATCACAGAAACTTTTGGTTTTGCTCATGCATTATGAACCATAAAGAGTCAGTTCAAATATGAATACACATTTGATTTTTATACTTGATTTATATGTGGATACCACATTTCTCTCTTTATTATTTTTAATAAAATGCTGAAGTGGTAGGTAGATACAACATAAAGGTAGAAAACATAGTTTAGTGTTGTAAGAGAGCAAATGTAGATGATCAGGTGTGTGCCTGTAGACTATGTGTTAATCCAAGCTAGACCAGGGCAATAAAACATCCACGTATGCAGAAGATTTCTCTCAGAACAGGGAGGGTGAGGTTCTAAGCCTCACCTCTGTTGATCCCCAATTTCTCACCTGATGACCCCCCTGCGACTGTGCCTGTCTTAGGTTGTTCCTCCCTTGAGGAATCTTACCCGTCTCTGGCTAACCAGTCATCTTCCGGGGCCATACAGGGAAATGTTAAGTTGGTAAGTGAGAGAGAAGCCTTATTGTTTGAAATGGTTAGCTTTTTATTTCTTTGCATATTTATGCCCTGTGGCTTCTATGCCCAGCATTTGTCTTGAGGTATTTTTACCACTTGGAGGAGTTATGATACTCGGTAAATTTGATATGAGGCACGAATTCTATTTAAGAATTCGTTGTAATTAGGAAGGAAGAAGAAAAGCTATAGAAGTAGCAGGCGGGAGAAAACATGGGAAGATTGATTATTTCTTTGACATATCTTCTTGTAGAGTAACTTCAGCATGTATAGATTTTAAGCTACTACTTAAATTGCGCACACACATTAACATAATAGGAGTATAGTTACATAACCAAAGCATACCTGTAATTACCAGCCATCTCCAGTGAAACCAAGAAAACCAGTTAGGCACCCTAGGCATTTGTGAAAACTTATCAATGATATGATGGTTATTATCTAACTGAATTTGAATAGTTTGAGAAAAATCAGACAAATTAAAACAAACCATTCCTGGGCACTGTTCACATCCCATATGTTCTTTTAACAGTAAATAGTCTGTAGTTGTAAGATTTTGGAGCGCTACAATTTGCACTTCTCCTAATTCTTGGTTGAGTTCCAACAGTATAGATCCAGTCAAATTTGTTGTTTTACTGTATGCACAGGCCAGCTTAGATATCTCCTTCATTCCCATGGCAAGTCCAGGAGCTGGTGCGATGAGTGCATCTACAGCTGTAGCAGTGCGTGGATCTTTGTTGGGGTTTTTTGATGATCATCTTCTGGCATGAGTCTTCCCGAGAGTGCTGATGTTGGAAGTTCTCTTTCATATCGTATCTTAGTTCATTTTCGGGGTAGCCAAATTAGGCTTTGATCCTCTGTATAAACACAAACAGACCCTTTGCCTACACTTTTATATGTCCTTTATATCATTGTGTAGAACTCATTAGAGGTCACCACATAGGAACTGCATTTTTTTTTTTAATCATTAATCTACACTTACATGACGAATACTTTGTTTACTAGGCTCTCCCCTATACCAGGTCCCCCCATATACTCCTTTACAGTCACTGTCCATCAGCGTAGCAACCTGTTGTAGAATCACTACTTGTCTTCTCTGTGTTGTACAGCCCTCCCCTTTTCTCCCACCCCGCTATGGATGCTAATCTTAATACCCCCCTACTTCTTCCCCCCTTATCCCTCCCTACCCACCCATCCTCCCCAGTCCCTTTCCCTTTGGTACCTGTTAGTCCATTCTTGAGTTCTGTGATTCTGCTGCTGTTTTGTTCCTTCAGTTTTTCCTTTGTTCTTATATTCCACAGATGAGTGAAATCATTTGGTATTTCTCTTTCTCTGCTTGGCTTGTTTCACTGAGCATAATACCCTCCAGCTCCATCCATGTTGCTGCAAATGGTTGGATTTGCCCTTTTCTTATGGCTGAGTAGTATTCCATTGTGTATATGTACCACATCTTCCTTATCCATTCATCTATCGATGGACATTTAGGTTGCTTCCAATTCTTGGCTATTGTAAATAGTGCTGCGATAAACATAGGGGTGCACTGATCTTTCTCATACTTGATTGCTGCATTCTTAGGGTAAATTCCTAGGAGTGCAATTCCTGGGTCAAATGGTAAGTCTGTTTTGAGCATTTTGATGTACCTCCATACTGCTTTCCACAATGGTTGAACAAGTTTACATTCCCACCAGCAGTGTAGGAGGGTTCCCCTTTCTCCACAGCCTCACCAACATTTGTTGTTGTTTGTCTTTTGGATGACAGCCATCCTTACTGGTGTGAGGTGATACCTCATTGTAGTTTTAATTTGCATTTCTCTGATAATTAGCGATGTGGAGCATCTTTTCATGTGTCTGTTGGCCATCTGTATTTCTTTTTTGGAGAACCGTCTGTTCAGTTCCTTTGCCCATTTTTTAATTGGGTTATTTGTTTTTTGTTTGTTGAGGCGTGTGAGCTCTTTATATATTCTGGACGTCAAGCCTTTATCGGATGTGTCATTTTCAAAGATATTCTCCCATACTGTAGGGTTCCTTTTTGTTCTATTGATGGTGTCTTTTGCTGTACAGAAGCTTTTCAGCTTAATATAGTCCCACTTGTTCATTTTTGCTGTTGTTTTCCTTGCCTGGGGAGATATGTTCAAGAAGAGGTCACTCATGTTTATGTCTAAGAGGTTTTTGCCTATGGTTTTTTCCACGACTTTAATGGTTTCATGACTTACATTCAGGTCTTTGATCCATTTTGAGTTTACTTTTGTATATGGGGTTAGACGATGGTCCAGTTTCATTCTCCTACATGTAGCTGTCCAGTTTTGCCAGCACCATCTGTTGAAGAGACTGTCATTTCGCCATTGTATGTCCATGGCTCCTTTATCAAATATTAATTGACCATATATGTCTGGGTTAATGTCTGGATTGTCTAGTCTCTTCCATTGGTCTGTGGCTCTCCTCTTGTGCCAGTACCAAATTGTCTTGATTACTATGGCTTTATAGTAGAGCTTGAAGTTGGGGAGTGAGATCCACCCTACTTTATTCTTCTTTCTCAGGATTGCTTTGGCTATTCGGGGTCTTTTGTGTTTCCATATGAATTTTTGAATTATTTGTTCCAGTTCATTGAAAAATGTTGCTGGTAGTTTCATAGGGATTACATCAAATCTGTATATTGCTTTGGGCAGGATGGCCATTTTGACGATATTAATTCTTCCTAGCCATGAGCATGGGATGAGTTTCCATGTGTTAGTGTCCCCTTTAATTTCTCTTAAGAGTGACTTGTGGTTTTCAGACTATAAGTCTTTCACTTCTTTGGTTAGGTTTATTCCTAGGTATTTTATTTTTTTTAATGCAATTGTGAATGGAGTTGTTTTCCTGATTTCTCTTTCTGTTGGTTCATTGTTAGTGTATAGGAAAGCCACTGATTTCTGTGTGTTGATTTTGTATCCTGCAACTTTGCTGTATTCTGATATCAGTTCTAGTAGTTTTGGGCTGGAGTCTTTAGGGTTTTTTATGTACAGTATCATGTCATCTGCAAATAGTGACAGTTTGACTTCTTCTTTGCCAATCTGGATTCCTTGTATTTCTTTGTTTTGTCTGATTGCCGTGGCTAGGACTCCAGTACTATGTTAAATAACAGTGGAGAGAGTGGGCATCCCTGTCTAGTTCCCGATCTCAGAGGAAATGCTTTCAGCTTCTCGCTGTTCAATATAATGTTGGCTGTGGGTTTATCATAGATGGCCTTTATTATGTTGAGGTACTTGCCCTCTATTCCCATTTTGCTGAGAGTTTTTATCATGAATGGATGTTGAACGTTGTCAAATGCTTTTTCAGCATCTATGGAGATGATCATGTGGTTTTTGTCTTTCTTTTTGTTGATGTGGTGGATGATGTTGATGGACTTTTGAGTGTTGTGCCATCCTTGCATCCCTGGGATGAATCCCACTTGGTCATGGTGCATGATCCTTTTGATGTATTTTTGAATTCGGTTTGCTAATATTTTGTTGAGTATTTTTGCATCTACGTTCATCTGGGATATTGGTCTGTAGTTTTCTTGTTTGGTGGGGTTTTTGCCTGGTTTTGGTATTAGGGTGATGTTAGCTTCATAGAATGAGTTTGGGAGTATCCCTTCCTCCTCTAATTTTTGGAAAACTCTAAGAAGAATGGGTATTTTGTCTTCCCTGTATGTCTGATAAAATTCCGAAGTAAATCCATCTGGTCTGGGGGTTTTGTTCTTTGGTAGTTTTTTGATTACCACTTCAATTTCGTTGCTGGTAATTGGTCTGTTTAGATTTTCTGTTTCTTTCTGGGTCAATCGTGGAAGGTTGTATTTTTCTAGGAAGTTGTCCATTTCTCCTAGGTTTCCCAGCTTGTCAGCATATAGGTTTTCATAGTATTCTCCAATAATTCTTTGCATTTCCGTGGGGTCCGTCGTGATTTTTCCTTTCTCGTTTCTGATACTGTTGATTTGTGTTGACTCTCTTTTCTTCTTAATAAGTCTGGCTAGAGGCTTATCTATTTTGTTTATTTTCTCGAAGAACCAGCTCTTGGTTTCATTGATTTTTGCTATTGTTTTATTCTTCTCAATTTTATTTATTTCTTCTCTGATCTTTATTATGTCCCTCCTTCTGCTAACCTCAGGCCTCATTTGTTCTTCTTTTTCCAATTTCGATAATTGTGATATTAGACCATTCATTTGGGATTGTTCTTCCTTATTTAATTATGCCTGGATTGCAATATACTTTCCCTAAACCGTTCTATAATCATTAAATTCATTAAATAAATTAAGTCCATAGATAAAAATTTTTCAACAAATTCTAGAACCTAAAAGGTTTGCAGGTGAGTACTACTTTAAATCTTAACATTACGATTACATATTCTCTCTATGAGGTCAATACAAATTCGATATCAAATTTGGCTCTTGTTGCTTCTATCATAGACACCAAAGTACTTTCACCAGTAAGCCTGCAAGTTTAGGGAGGATGAGAGGCATGTGAAGTAGATCAGACTCCGCTCCTAGTTTACCTGCCCTACCTAGATCAGCTTGACTACAGCCTACCCACAGACACATGAAAGGGTATAAATAATGATTGCTTTAAACCACTGCCTTTGAGATGGTTTGTTATGCAACATTATTTTGTCAATAGCTAACTCCTTCACTGTAGAAAATGCATTTAATAAAACCCAACAACTTTTCATGCAAGACTATTAGTAAACTAGGAATAAAAGATAATTTTCTTTCTTTGTAAAGTCTATCTCTGACAGTACTGTACTAAGTTTTGTGAAAATTTATACATTTGTTATTCCTACACAAGTTTTATTTCTAAGAAATGTCCTAGAGAAACATATTTGCCTCAAGACATGAGCAATCATATCTATAACATTATTATTAACATTGAAAAAACTGGCAAGGAACCAAAGTGTCTTTAAAATTAAAATAAATCATTGAATATTTGCACTATAGAATATTAAAAAGCAGTATACCAAAGTGTCTTTAAAATGAAAATAAATCATTGAATATCTACACAAAAGAATATTAAAAAGCAGTACACATGAACAAATTGTATCTGAAAAATAATATTCAATGACGCAGATGAATCTTTCCCATATAATACTGAGAATGGAAAAAGGTTCAGGACTATATACATCATGAATTCATTTGCATAAATCTCAAAACAGACTATGTTTGAATATAGTTGCATAGTACTTTTCTATTAAGATTATAAATTATTTATCTGTTAACAGATGTCTGTTTCTATAAATGCAATATGAGCTATGATAATATGGAATAAAATATCATAGAAGCTTATCCCAGAATTACATTATTATTTTAATTTCAGTTGGTAAGTTAATACAAACTTATTAAGGACACCATATTTTAGCCTTAGGGGCTTTTATGAGGAACTTACAATGTGTAGCGATGGAAGTAATTTGAAGTATTGCTGATTATGCACAGTATTATATTTGTGGTTATTTTGGTAGCTATAGAAATGCAAATGTCCCCTGAATAAAACAGGTGACAGGAAATTTGAAGCTTTGGAATATTATGTCTTATTTATTTGTGAATGGGCATTATGCTATCAGGAAGAATATGATAGTATCTATTTTCAACATTACTATTCAAAAGTGTACAAAGACTGAATATAAACAGGGCACACATGCTCATATGTATGCATTAGTTAGGGAAGGATAAAACTCTTTTGTGTACAATGTAATCATCTACCTAGAAAATTCAGGAGAATCAATCGAATAAATATTAAAATTAATAAAGTGCTTGTATACAAAATTCAGTACATAGTAACTTCTATATGAGGCAATAACCAATTAGACATATCATGGAAAACTATCCCAATCACAATAGCAACCCAAACTGAAAACAGTGAGAAGCCTAACAAGATGTCTAAAGATCATTATAAAAAACAGTACAACATTTTCTGAAGGATGTATAAACCAACCTAAAGAAATGCAGGGAGATAGCATGTTCCTGGAAGGGAGTATATAACATTTAGAAGATGTTATTTTTTCCCAATTTAACCTATAAATTTAATGCAATCCCATATAAAATCCTAAAAGACCTCTTTATTGAGCTTGACAAGTTTAAAGTTCAGTTGAGGATAAAACTGTAATAGCCAAGAATATTTTGAAAAAAAATAAAAAGTGGCATTTTTTCATTCATATTAAAAACACCTAGTGTAAAGCTCTAGTAACTAATCCTTTTTAAGTTAATTGTTCAGGAAGAGCTAGCTTGGTTGCACAGAAAGGGAGAGTACAAGATCAAATCCAGCTACCTAGGAACATTTAATATGTGGCAGGGGCAACGTCACATGGCACCTTGTGGGGAAATTCGTGAGGAAGACACAGGCTATTTAATAAAAATACTAAATTAGCAATATTTAAGGGACAATTAGCCAACAGGTTGAAAAAAATTATTTTGCTCTACCTCGCACCCTCACAAATTTTTTGAAATGTATCAAACAATTATGTTTAAATAGAACTATATATAAACATATATATAAAAATATACAAAAACTATACATACATAGAAATAACAAATTTTGTTGAGAAAATAAAGAGAATGCTCATCTATAAATTGGGTCTGAAAGGGTTTCCTGAGAAAGGCTCTGTTTAAATTCAGAAATCATAAAGGAGAAAGTTTTCATATTAGCCTACATAAAAATTACAAACTTTAAAATGACAAAAGTTGCAATGGAGACAAGTAACAAATGTCTTCTCTAGAAAAATAACTCTTATTTGCCCAAAGATACAAATACAGTCATTTGATAACAAAGAACAAACTGGAATCAGCTTAAACATCCATTGGCTGTACAGTAGTTGAACTCTCTACCTCGCTACCTCTGTACTGTGGAGTAATCACGTAGTTCTACGTATACCAACACTGAAAGGTCTCCAGTACATATTAGGATGTGAACAACTAAATGGCTGATAGTAAGTAAATAATTATGCCATTTAGGCAGAAAGTTGTTTAAAAAATATGTACATTTTCCAACCTTTCAGAGCACCCCTCTCTCTGAGGTCACCCACACTTCTGAATGTGTAACCTTTTACTCTTAAACTCTTTCTCTCCAGCCTTTCAGGGCACTCCTCTCTCTCTGAGGTCACCTACACGTCTTTCTCTCTAAAATACGTACATACATATGCATGTGTAAGTTTATACATGCATATATATATCTTACATATTGCATAGAAACTGATGTGGGAGAATTCACAGCCTATGAACCCTGATTATCCACGGATAGGGGAGTGGGATCTGGGTGTGCATACAGGACATGACATTGAACTATTCATTCTTACAGAGTAATACTTCTGTGATTAAATTGTTTTTGTAAAATGTGTTTTCTTATGTAATTAAAAAAAATAGAACAGATGTAAGAAAGAGTAACTGGAAATGCAAGTGAAAGAATATGATATTTTAATACCTACATAGAAATTTTGGTACAACTGCCACATAACTCAGTTTATCATATTACTTACATAAACCTCTTTGATTTGCATTTGCAGCAAAAGCAGGAGTCCTGTTTACTAAGGTCAATAAATGTTCAAGAGGTTGTTGATGGTGGTAAATTGATGGGTCTAGAAATCCTGGCACTGGATTTTAGGGAGGTGAGCTGACGTTGCATGCATGCTTTTGGTGAGCAACTAAAGGATGGCCTTCCAATACACAATTCACTGATTCTGGCTGCACTGACTGTCATTCCCTCCTCACTAAAAATTCCAACAAACATCTGTGGGGTCATAGCTGAGTTGAATACCAAGCTGTATTTCAAGTTATGAGTAACACACATTGCTTATAATTAGTTGCTAAAGGTAGGTGTGTGATAAAATATTCTATATAAAAATGTTTATGGATGAGTAAGCTAGAAATACCTAATCTTTTGAAAGTTGATGAAAGGTAGAATCTTTTCCTTGGAAAAAACTTACTTAAGTATAAAATTTTGTATACAATGTCTCCTCAGTATATTTCCCACTTGCCTCTATAGGAAGAACAAATGACACATTGATTGCATAGGGTTCAATCCCCCACTCCTCCCACCCATCCACACACAATCCCACAAATTTCCCTGGGTTTCCAGTACCATACACAACTTAGCATATTCTCCCTTCTCTTACAGACATTTCTGGGAATATTCAAAATATAAGACAAGAACTCTTGCAGCATGGCTGTATTTTATTAATAAAACAAACATACATGAATAAGAAAACAGCATGTATTTCTTTGTTGGTGTCTTAATAATAGTTAATATAAACTCAATGCACACTACCACTAGATGCTCTTCTTTTTTTATTTTTTTATTTTTTATTTTGGTATCATTAATATACAATTACATGAGCAACATTGTGGTTGCTAGATTCCCCCCATTATTATGTCCCCACTACATACCCCATTATAGTCACTGTCCATCAGCATAGCAGGATGCTATAGAGTCACTACTTGTCTACTCTGTGCTATACTGCCTTCCCTTTGCCCCACCCCCCATTACATTATGTGTGCTAATCATAATGCCCCTTAATCCCCTTCTCCCTCCCTTCACAGCCTTCCTTCCCAGTCCCTTTCCTTTTGGTAACTGTTAGTCCATTCTCGGGTTCTGTGAGTCTGCTGCTGTTCTGTTCCTTCAGTTTTTTCTTTGTTCTTATACTCCACAGATGAGTGAAATCATTTGATACTTGTCTTTCTCCACCTGGCCTATTTCAGTGAGCATAATACCCTCTAGCTCTGTCCATGTTGTTGCAAATGTTAGGATTTGTTTTCTTCTTATGGCTGAATAATATTCCATTGTGTATATGTACCACCTCTTCTTTATCCATTCATCTACTGATGGACACTTAGGTTGCTTCCATTTCTTGGCTATTGTAAATAGTGCTGTGGTAAACATAGGGGTGCATATGTCTTTTTGAAACTGGGATCCTGCATTCTTAGGGTAAATTCCTAGGAGTGGAATTCCTGGGTCAAATGGTATTTCTATTTTTAGTTTATTTAAGGAGCCTCCATACTGCTTTCCACAATGGTTGAACTAATTTACATTCCCACCAGCAGTGTAGGAAGGTTCCCCTTTCTCCACATCCTCGCCAACATTTGTTGTTTGTCTTTTGGATGGTGGCGATCCTAACTGGTATGAGGTGATATCTCATTGTGGTTTTAATTTGCATTTCCTTGATGATTAGCGATGTGGAGCATCTTTCCATGTGTCTGTTGGCCATCTGAATTTCTTCTTTGGAGAAGTGTCTTTTCAGCTCCTCGGCCCATTTTTTAATTGGCTTATTTGCTTTTTCTTTTTTGAGGTGGGTGAGCTCTTTATATATTTTGGATGTCAACCCCATTATCAGATATGTCATTTATGAATATATTCTCCCATACTGTAGGATGCCTTTTTGTTCTACTGATGGTATCCTTTTCTGTACAGAAGCTTTTTAGTTTGATATAGTCCCACTTGTTCATTTTTGCTTTTGTTTCCCTTGCCTGGGGAGATATGTTCATGAAGAAGTTGTTCATGTTTACGTTCAAGAGAGTTTTGCCTATATTTTTTTTCTAAGAGTTTTATGGTTTCATGACTTACATTCAGGTCTTTGATCCATTTCTAGTCTACTTTTGTGTATGGAGTTAGACAGTAATCCAGTTTCATTCTCTTACATGTAGCTGTGCAGTTCTGCCAACACCAGCTGTTGAAGAGGCTGCCATTTCCCCATTGTATATCCATGACTCATTTATCGTATATTAATTGACCATATATGTTTGGGTTAATATCTGGACTCTCTATTCTCTTCCACTGGTCTATGGGTCTCTTCTTGTCCCATTACCAAATTTTCTTGATTACTGTGGCTTTGTAGTAGAGCTTGAAGTTGGGAAGTGAGATCCCCCCTGCTTTATTCTTCCTTCTCAGGATTGCTTTGGCTATTTGGGGTCTTTTGTGTTTCCATATGAATTTTAGAACTATTTGTTACAGTTCATTGAAGAATGCTGTCAATATTTTGATAAGGATTGCATTGAATATGTAGATTGCTTTGGGCAGGATGGCCATTTTGGCAATATTAATTCTTCCTAGCCAAGAGCAAGGGATGAATTTCCATTTATTAGTGTCCTCTTTAATTTCTCTTAAGAGTGTCTTGTAGTTTTCAGAGTATAGGTCTTTCACTTACTTGGTTAGGTTTATTCCTAGGTATTTTATTCCTTTTGATGCAATTGTGAATGGAATTGTTTGCTTGATTTCTTTCTCTGCTAGTTCATCATTAATGAATTTGGAATGCAATAGATTTCTGTGTATTAATTTTGCATCCTGCAACTTTGCTGAATTTAGATATTAGATCTAGTAGTTTTGGAGTGAATTCTTTAGAGACTTTTATGTACAATATCATGTCATCTGCAAACAGTGACAGTTTGATTCTTCCTTGCCAGTCTGGATGCCTTTAATTTCTTTGTGTTGTCTGATTGCCATGGCTAGGACCTTCAGTACTATGTTGAATAGAAGCGAGAGTGGGCCTCCTTGTCTTGTTCCTGATATTAGAGGAAAAGCTTTCAGCTTCTCACTTTTAAGTATGATATTGGCTGTGGTTTTGTCATATTTGGCCTTTATTATGTTGAGGTACTTGCCCTCTATACCTATTTTGTTCAGAGTTTTTATCATGAATGGATGTTGAATTTTGTTGAATGCTTTTTAAGCATCTATGGATATGATCATGTGGTGTTTGTCCTTCGTTTTATTGATGTGGTGGATGATGTTGATGGATTTTCAAATGTTGTACCATTCTTGCATCCCTGGGATGAATCCCACTTGATCATAATGGATGATCTTTTTAAATTTATTTTTTAATTTGGTTTGCTAATATTTTGTTGAGTATTTTTGCATCTATATTCACCAGGGGATATTGGTCTGTAGTTTTATTTTTTTGTAGTGTCTTTGCCTGGTTTTGGTATTAGAACGATGCTGGCTTCATAGAATGAGTTTGGAAGTATTCCCTCCTCTTCTATTTTTTGGAAAACTTTAAGGATATTGGGTATTATGTCTTCTCTAAATGTCTGATAAAATTCAGCGGTGAATCCTTCTGGTACAGGGGTTTTGTTCTTGGATAGTTTTTTGATTATCAGTTCAATTTCGTTGCTGGTAATCGGTTTGTTTAGATTTTCTGTTTCTTCCTGGGTCAGTCTTGGAAGGTTTTTTTTTCTAGAAAGATGTCCATTTCTTCTAGGTTATCCAGTTTGTTAGCATATAGATTTTCATAGGATTCTCTAATAATTCTTTGTATTTCTATGGTGTCTGTACTGATTTTTCCTTTTTCATTTCTTATTCTGTTTACGTGTGTAGATTCCCTTTTTTTCTTAATAAGTCTGGCTCGCAAGGTGCTCTTCTATAAGGAAATGAGAAGTTCAGGAACGTGCTCATGGTCTCACAATTGGGATTTGAACCCAGACAGTCTGACTCCCCAGCCTATGCATCTGAGTATTGTGATATGTAGACTAAGTTCCAGTTCCTTCATGCATGCATATCCTGGCTTTAAGATGATGGAGAGTCTTCATTTGTAGGTTGCCATTGAAGAGTCTCCCTTCAAGGGCCCTTCTGAAATGCCTGCCCCAGTTCCTCCAGGACCTGATGTGCTTACTCATAGCTAGGGCTCACCATCATCCAAACTCAGATATTATGCTCAGAATAAGAGAAATAATTTACTGTTGCTTACACTCACCATTCAGAGACCTTATTTACCTCCTTTCTCTCCAGAAAGTTGCTTCCAGTCTCCTCAGGAGAACTTTTCTCTTCAGACAATTAAACTCTTTCCTGAGACACCTCACACAACAATGGCATTGGGTTTTCTGACGATTGCTCAATCATTAGACTCTGCTGTAGATTTATATATGAATGGGGTCTAATTCAGTGCAGAACAGGTTGAGTCTCTTCTGTCTCCTCATCTCTATTCACTGCTTTTCTACTAGGCTGCTTGTACTTCGGTACACTTAACTGTGGCATTGCCTTTTAAAATTGCTCCCTGGATGTGAACTGCCCCACCCCACCCCGCTGCCTCCTATTCATCTGTATTCTCCAGTCCTGTGCCGACTGCGTTGCATTCAAAGCAAAGCAAACTCACCCACTTCGATCAAACCCAAATGACTAAGATTTCCGCACAAAACACACTTTTTGCTTAGGAGTTTTGCTCTAATTCTCAAATTAGGCAGGGATACTTCTTTGGGATAGGAATATTTTCCAGTCTTCTAAGTAGCCTCAGATCCCACTTTAAAAGAAAGAGCATAGCTGATGAGGGTTGGGAACATAAATGGGATTTACATGCATACTCTTGATGAATGAGAGAATTTGTGAGCAAGGAGGGCATATTGCAGTCAACATGTTTGATTTTTAGTTAGAGAGGCCACTGATTAGGGAATAAAAACTGCTAATTACCAGTTTTACATTAATATTTCATGTTGATAGGGTCATGTTGGACATTTGATATGTCAAATCTACACAAAGTTTAATGGTATTCTTTAGAGAACATGTCTGGGTTTGACTCTTAAAAGTTAAAGCTATAAAACTGATTATGTTGGTGACTTGTTAAAGAGAATATTTCTTGTGTTAGATGGTTTAACATTTTTTAAAACTTATTTTGCACATTTTCCCCTTAGGATCAAGTAGCATATGCTAAAACTCCAATCAAGGAAGTGGTCTATAATCTACTGCAGTTGACTTTCCAATGTTCACCTGCCCACCTCATCTCCCCATATCTCCCAGGCCTCATCTTCCAGCTCACACCTGAAGGAAGGAAGGAGGGTAAGAGGCTAGAAAAGAAGGTAGGAAGAAAGGAAAGAAGAAGAGGGAAGGTAGAAATAGGGTTAATTTTATTACTGTGCACCAGCCCAGTGAGAGCTACTTTATATATGCAAATTTATCCACCTCATCCAGTATAATGCAAAATAAAAGCAGCATTTTCAGTGAAAGGGACCTAGGTAATGATATCTTCCCTCTCATTTTATAGATGAGTAGACTATGATTAGGATGAAAAAGAAACTGCCCCAAATCACACAATTGGTTAGTGACAGTGTCAGGAAAAAGCTACAAACCTCTCAACTACAGTTTAAGACTTTTCCTACCATTCTTACTGACCTCTGAATAGGACCCACAAACATCATATTCAGTAGATATTTCAGGCCCTATAATGTTGTAGAAACTCTTCAATCCAGCCAATATTGTATCAACTCCTTCTTAGCTAAAGGCAGTGGTAACTAATTCCTATCTATTCTGAGAAGAGCAGGAGAAAATGGTATTTTCTGGTATGGTCAGTCCAGGCCTTTAAAAATGGAGACTTTTAATAATAGGATGGTACATAAGATATGAAATACTACTTAAGATATGAAAACTATGTATATTTTTAACTCAGCATTAACCTCCGAAATTTAATTAAATCACTAACTGGTCTGGATCTTGGTTTTCTGAACTGTGAAATGAGGGGGTTGGAAGAGATGACTGTTAAGACTTTCCCAGCTGCAGCATGATGCATGATTTATGATTTATGGAAACCACTTGTAATCTAAGTACATTACAATGGATAAAATAATTTTTTTCTAGGTCCTTTTTCTAAATGAATGACATGATAAATTGGTAAGGTTATCGGTACAGTAGGGGAAAGGAGAGATATTGTAGAAGAAGAGACAAGTGGGTGGTTGCCATCATTTATAAAATGAATAGATAAGGGCATGGATATTTTGGGGAGGATCAAGCAATATTACTGTCCAATTATTTGAATGTTGTAATCTTCACACTTCTCAATTTTAGTTTCTTTTATGACTTTTGGAAAAAGTCACAAATTAATACATTTGCAGTTGAGTTGTTTAGAAAGTTACCATTTGAGCAAAGTTGAATGAATAAATTCTGAAGTACAATAAACAAATGGTCTATCTCTACATTTGAGAGCCTTCAAAGCATGGTTTTAAAAGCCCGAGCATAACTGGTTAGTGAATCCATTCTGCCCATGGTCCTCCACAATAACACGGACTGCCTCCTTCACAAACTTCAGTGAGGCTGCTCTGAACCTTCCTCTCATTCCTTGACCTTGGCCTGCCTTTAGCAAGCATTTTTATAGGACCCCATCCTTAATATCTCCTCTTAGTAATTTCGCACCCATTAATCCCTCATTCTGACCCTTGGCTGTATCCCCTGACTTGTCCCTATTGTATTTAGAGTTGATTCACTCTCTCTCCCCTGTGGCAATGGTGTTGACTCCTATTGCAGTAGTATTAAAGTCTTCTGCACCATTCTAACAAGTGGTGAATGATTTTTCTATGACATGATTCTATGTGGAACACTGGAAAGGAAGTTTGTCTCATGGCTCAAGGGACTGCCTGCATAGTGGTGCATGCGTGAGAAGGTTTACCTTTAAGACACATGGGAGACCCCCTCCAAAACTATGCCTGGGGACACTGAGCTTTGATGGTTTGTGCCAGAAAATCTACTAGCCCCTTGATTTCTCTCTAGTAAAGTTTATCTTTGACATATCGTAGGTAATGAATTTAAAGCAAGAGAATTTATGCCAGTGCATAAAGAACTATGAGTGAATGAATTAGCTGACTTCAGCAATGTTGGGAGACAAAAATGTCTATTTCAATTAGGATCTTTCAGATCCATTCACATGTAAATGGGTGCTCCAATGGGGCTGGACTGGCTGACAGATAAATATGTGCTGTGAAATTAGATGATCCCCATTCCCTGTCTTCCCTCACCTCTCACCCCTATTTCCTCACAATGTGTCTTCCCCACCCTGATAAACTAAGGGTTCAGCTACAGGGAGATCTTTTAATTGCCATTGTGATTGGTATGAGGCAAGACTGAATCTAAGGAGAAAAGTTCTAATACTAGAGAGAAAAATTCTTCACAACAGAAGCAGTCTTGCTTGGTAAATTGGCAGGAATATAGCCAATATATTAGTTCTGGGCTTGTGAGCAGCTGGGGGAGAAGAATGGTTGGGCCTGGAAATAGATGGAGCTTTTTTCCAAGCTTGGCAATATTGAGGAACAAAATAACTTTGGCCTTCCCCAACTGAGCTCAACACAGAAGGAAAGATCTGTCTCACCACAAGTTCCCTAGAGAGTTTATTATTGCCTGGGGGAGGATTGGCAGGGATTGGCATAGAATTGTGGCTGGTTACCAGTAACAAGTGACTAATGGCAGGCTGACTCATGGACTTTATACTTGAGTAGAACATTGGTAATTCCCAGAAATACTTTAAAAACAGGAACTCCAAAAAGATCTGGACTTCCCCCATGGGTTAGTGGGATACTGGAACTCTCTGGATTTGAGTATTAGTATTCATGAGATCGTAATTGGATTCAGAAGCTTGGAATGTTATACTAAAGGCATCACTGACTCAAAGGACACAGATTTAATAAGTATTATTTACTAAGTTTCTTGTCTTATTTATTCTACTCAGTATTTTATTTGTATCTGTAGCTCTAGGGGGAAGCGTGTTCCCAGCCCAGGCGAATAAATCAGTGAAACCGGTGAAGCCAAAATCGGTCAAGGGAAGATGAAGTGGGAGAAACCCATTTATTTGCTCACAGGAAGCCTGGCTCCATTCACTGCCTTAGCTGTTGCTCTCCCTTCCCATTTCTCTCCCCCTGCCCCTTCCAGGAGCAACTAACTCCCCGGGCAGGTCCCCAGCGATTGACAGGTGCCAGACTAATTACACAGCAGAGGGGAGGAGAAAACAGCTCCTCTCTACCCCTTGTAAACACCTATTGATATAGAAATGGACTGAGGCCAGGCGAGAGATTCTGGATATGTTGCCATTTTACCCACAGGATTGAATAAACTTTAATAATTCTCTACATTCAGACAAATTTATCTTGACAAATATCACAAGCAAGCAGGTTACACTGTGTACATCCCACATCAGTCTTGAGTTGCTCAGATGAAAAATGAGCTCACGATTGAGTCAGAGTGGGAGTTCCATCCCTTGCCCAGCACCCATTTGGCTGTACCTCCGTAAGTCACCCATTTCTCTGGCCTTAGGTTCTGATAGCCCTGCTAGGATGATCTCACTGTTCTATATATGCAATAAAAAATTAAGTGAATGAAAGAGGTGATATAAATGGATAAAGGAGGCAGCAGTGGCAGTTTTTTTAGCATGTGCAGTAGAGGCAGAATTATACGGTTTGGATCCTATTTCTACCACTTATTAGCAGTAAAACTTTGGAAAAATTATTTAATTTTTTGCCTCTATTATTTGTAAAATAGGAATAATAATTACATTTAACTCATCTGGTTGTTGTGAGCATTACATTAGTTACTATATGCTAATCTCTAATAAACCTCACCTGGTGCATAATAAACAATATATTTGAGCTTTGAAACTTGTTTTCTTATAGGCTCAATTTGAATATTTCCATTGAATGTCTTATTATCTTTTGATATTATCTGTAAGATGATTCAAGATAGAAATGCCTTAAATATGCACATTAAAAATTTCAATATGAACTATATTTGGAGAGACATAGAAATAAATATAGTTTAGAATGCTACCTGACAGTAGTATAACTTAATGGAAATATACGAATCTGTATACTCTTTCGTATTTCTTTGTGCATATGATTGTGTACTACATTTTTGTATATAAAATGAAATCCCCTTCAATCCTTATCCCCATTTTCTCTACCTCTTTCTTAATATCTTCTTCCTGTTTGACACCAGTAACCCTTATCACTATTAGTTAAGAGAAGAAACAAATGTAATTGAAATGATCAACTAAAATGATCTAAGCTTTGAGGCAGGGGGAGGGTACTATCAATTTTTCATCAAATGGAAAATTCTCATTTGGAAGGTGTTGCTTTCCTACTTTCTCTCTCTCTCTCTCATTCCTTTTCCTTTTTAAGGATTTTGTGGGGGGGATTGTACAAATGGTTCAACTGTATATTACTTCCTTTGCATGCATGCATGCTTGTTCATTCATACAAAAGGCTTATTTAGCACTCACTACAAGTTAGGTCTTGGGTATAATATTTTCAGGTTATTTAGCACCCACTCTAAGTTAGGTCCTGAGTATAGTATTTTCAGGTGAGGGCAACTACTATGAGTTGGCATTTGGTAATTTCTGTTATAGTTTGTTATTTTCTACATTTATTTGCAAAAAGCAGATCATTGTTATTACACTGGAAATTTTGTGATAAAGCTTATGGTCTTCTACCTCCCAAATCATCTTCTGACAGTCACTTATGTCATAGATAACTTATTTAAATATCTCCCTTTTGGTGAAATTTTTTTTATCCCCTCTTCAATCCACTTTGGAGTACACATTTACATACAGTTAGAATAGCACATTACGGAGGATTTTCATTAAGCAAAAAGAAATCACAATAATTTACTAAATAATACCAATATCTCACAATAATTATAAATGTAAATGTAAATAAGATTTACATTCTCCAAAGAGTATCTTGGGAAATTTTAAAACTCACTATATAATTATTATAAGAAGCATTTTTCTATATATCATTTTATTGAAGTATCGTTAATATACAATCTTATATTGGTTTCAAGTATACAACACAGTGGTTCAACAGTTATTCCTCCTTCATGCTAACCACCAGTCACTTCTCAGTGTCTATGAGTTTAATGCTATTTTGTTCATTTTGTTTTGTTTTTATATTCCACAAATAAGTGAAATCATATGGTATATGTCTTTCTCTACCTGGCTTATTTCACTTAGCATAATACCCCCTAGATTCATCCATGTTATTGCAAATGGCAGGATTTCTTTTTTCTGTGGCTGAATAATATTCCATTGTGCATATGCACCACCTCTTCTTTATCCATTAATTTATAGATGGATACTTAGGTTGCTTCAATAATGTGATTACTGTAAATAATGCGGCAGTAAACATAAGGGTGCATATATCTTTTTGAATCAGGGATTTTGTTTTCTTTGGGTAAATTCCTAGAAGTGGAATTACTTCTATTATTAGTTTTTTGAGAAACCCCATACTGCTTTCCACAGCAATTGTACCAATTTACCTTGCCACCAACAGTGTAGGAGGGTTACCATTTTTCCACATCCTCGCCAACACTTATTGTTTCTTGTCTTTTGGATAGTGGCCATCCTAACTGGTGTGAGGTGATATCTCATTATGGTTCTGATTTGCATTTCCCTGATGATTAGTGATGTGGAGCATCTTTTCATGTGCCTGTTGGCCATTGGTATTTCTTCTTTGGAGACATGTCTGTTCAGGTCATCTGCCCCCTTTTCAACTGGGCGTTTTTTTTTTTTTTTTTTTGGTGTTGAGGTGTATGAGTTCTTTATGTATTTTGGATGTTAACCCCTTATCAGATAAATTGTTTACAAATATATTTTCCATACTGTAGGTTGCCTTTGCATTCTGTTGATGGTGTGTGTCTTTTGCTGTACAGAAGCTTTTGGATTTGATGTAGTCCCACTTGTTCATTTTTTATTTTGTCTCCTTTGCCCAAGGAGATGTGACCAGGAAAAAAATTGCTCATGGTTATGTCCAAGAGATTTTTGCCTGTTTTCTTTTAAGAGTTTTATAGTTTCATGTCATACATTCAGGTCTCTGATCCATTTTGAGTTTACTTTTGTGTATGAAGTTAGACAGTAATCCAATTTCATTCTCCTGCATGTAGCTGCCTAGTTTTCCCAACATCAGTTATTGAAGAGATTGTCTTTCCCCCATTGTATATTCATGGCTCCTTTGTTGTATATTAATTTACCATATATGTGTGAGTTTATATCTGGGTTTTCCATTCCTTTCCATTGATCTGTGGGTCTGTGCTTATGCCAGTACCATACTGTTTTGATTACCTAGCTTTTGTAGTATAATATGAAGTCAGGGAGCCTAATACCCCTTAGCTTTGTTCTTCTTTCTCAGGATGGCTTAAGAAACATGACTTTTGCTTATTAAAAATAAGTATTCAGGTGGTCCCAAAGAATCATTCATAGAGTTTATAAATGTATGTTCTCATATATAAACATTTACATACATACATTTTTCAGAAAACCTGTTAAAGTCTATGTTTCTTGTAAAGAAATTACTAAGCTTTAGAATGAGGTACATAATACTTTTTAAAACAAATTATTGACCAAAATTGAAATGTCTGAAGGAGTCTTTGAAGAAGAAACAAGTAAAATAAGGTGATCATATAGATTGAAAATTTTTAAATATTTTTAAATGAATTTTTAATATCTCTTAAGTATATGTTTGTTTCATCTTTACATTTTAAAGCACTATTTCCTCATTTATATATACATGGACACATGTATGTAAATATTTAGTATAAAAATTTGATATCTGTTGATTTGAAGGGAAATATGTCTAAATGACACTTTTATATGTTAGTACCACATAATTTTAAACAATCCCATATGACCATATATCTAGATATAATATCCCTATAAACCATCATGTTATTTCCAACCACTGATGTAAAGAAATATATACATTTGTATATATATGTATATCTATATACATATATGCATATGTTTAAAAGCACACACATATACATATATGCACGCACATATATAAAAATTTTGCACAAAGTTGAGAAATTTCCAAACATAATCAGTTTTTCCATTTATTCTTTGTTATTTCTAACTTAATTTCATTGAGTTCAAAACAAGTGAGTTACCGATCCTTTGGAATGGGTACAGCATACAGTCACTTCATGAATAGTCCATATGTTCCTGAAAAAATGTGTATTCTACCATTAATGGCTATAAAGTTTCATATATTTCCATTAGATCAATATTGTTCAATGTGTCTCTCCAAACTTCTATAAATGTACCTGAATTCTCTATTAATGAGAGAAATCTATTGAAATTTTCCATTATCATATTCCCCCTATAAATTTCTTAATTTTGTAAATATAGTTTAAGGCTATTTTATTGAACATATGTATTTTATTTATATAGTTTGAGGCTATTAGATCTTACTGGTGAATTGAACATTTTATTATGATACAGGAACTAACATTTCTAAAGTGGTTTTTGTTTGGTTTGGTTTGTTTGTTTCAGTCTTAAAGCCCTTTGCCTTATATCAACATTCCCCTGGTTAGTATTGGCTTGGTATGTATTTTTCATCATTTATTTCTAATATTTTGGTGTCCTTACAATTTGCATATTTCCCCTGTAGACAATATATAGCTGTGTTTTTCCTTCTCTTGTTTGAAATCTTTCATTTCTAACTGTACCGTTTGTAGTAATTACTTTTTTCCTTTGGATTTTTTTATTTCTACCATTTTGCTTTTAGTTTTTTCACTTTCCTTTCTTCCTCCTCTTTAACTTCTTTTGGATTCTTTTATTTCCTATTCTCATTTAATTTCTTCTGTCAACTGTTTGATAATGCTATACTCTGTCTTATTTGTTATCCAAGCTAATTTTTAAAAATGCGATGTTATTCATTTTTCTCATCCTTCCACACATTAAAAACAATTTAGAATCCTTGTGTTCCGGTCACTCGCCCCTAACCTATATGCTGCTTTTGCCCAGTAGTTTAGTTCAAAATGTGCCTCACAAATGAGACAGTACAGTCAGGGATTTTCCCATGTATTTCCCCAGGGTCTTTGTAAACCATTCCCCTCAGGAACACCACACCCTCACTCCCACTTGGGGCTCTGGTCCTTTCTCTGTCTCTCTGATAACTGAAGTACATTCTTATATTTATTTTCCTTTCATGAAGGTATTTCGTAGTTAACTCTTAGTTTTTGTTCATCTGAAAATGTCTTTACCTTCGTCATTGTGATAGTGTCACTGAGTTTACAATTCTAGAATCACAACTGTTTTCTCTCAACTCATTGGCTTTATGTTTTCCTTCACTTCTGTCTTCCATTATTGTTGTTGAGAATTTAATAGTCAGTCTTATTGTCATTCCTTTAGGAACATATCTCCTTGCTTATTGCTTTTAAGATCTCTTCTTTTTATTTGTTGACTTCAGTTCGTTCATGTGAGACTAGAAATGGATTTGTATTTGTTTCTGTCCTACTAATTTTTTTAATTTGCAGATTTGATTATTATTTCTTTTTAATATTGTATATGTCCTAATATCTGCATTATCTCCCTCTGGAATAGTGATTAAAAGTATGTTGACACTTAGTGTATTTTATATGTCTTAATCTTTTTATCTTTCTGTCTTTCTAGTCTATAGTCTGGATATTTTATTCATATTAGCTTTTTAGTTCACAAATTCTCTTTTCAGCTGTATTTAATTCTGTTTAATTTTCTATTAAATGCTTTAATATATACTGTTTTATTTCTAGAAGCTGTAATTCGATTCTTCACAAATCTGCTTATTCCTTGATCATATTTACAAGTGTTTTTTAATTAAACATTGTTATTACATATTATTTGTCTAGTTTTTTTTAATATCTGAATTAATTTTGAATTTTTTTTTCTGTTGGCTATTTTCTCTGCTATTTTCCAACCATAATTCTTTATTTCCTTTTCTGTTTTGTGGATTTTGACCATAAGCTGCTCCTTTTTCTCTGACAACTGGATTGAAGTTGAATCCATACAGAGATTTGCATTTAAATCTGCCAGTTGCCTGGCACTACTTTAAGTTAAACTCTCTGAGGAGTTTTTGAGTCACCCAGGTAGTGTGAATTCAGATATCAAATGCACTGCAAAGGCCAACTTATGATTACAAAACTTGGAGGAGTTTTCCCTCCACTTGGCTCTGGACCTAAGATAGAAAAACTTTCTCAGATTCCCTTTGCATGGCAAGGTTTATTTCTTGCCTACTTCTAATTTTAAATTTTACTGTGAGTTTAGGTCTCTCAGAATCCACGCCTCATGGGATACACTATCTTATTTGATTTCCACCCTTGGAAACATCCTGAGTTTTATCTCTTCTCTCCCAAACCTCATATTACCATGGAAGCTCAAGCTAACTAAACAGTAGTAGTCACCCTCAAGACACAAATAAGCTTTGAGGCTTGCTGACCTGTTAAGGGTTCTTGGTTTCATTCATTTGGGGGTGTTAAAGATTTACTGTTTTCCTACAAGTTCAGAAAAGAGTTTATAAAGATATTTTATGTATTTTAAAGAGTTTTTAGTTTCATCCAGCACATTGAGCACTTTAGAGGACTATTCTGTGTGCTTAATCTGCCATATTATTGAAAGCAGAAGCACCTGAACATGTTTTAAGGATGTGACATGCTCAATTTTGAGAGCTTCTCATAGAAGACAAATTTGATTTAATAGTTTAAGCATATTACTAAATACCCTGGAAGATATCAATATCACAAGTGTCAAAAACAGATGACTGTCATTCTCTTCAAACTGAAATAATATGACAAATTTTTCTTTCTTCTTTTAAATGGAGATAGGCTTACACAAAGTAAAAACGAGAATAAATTTATTGAAGGAAACAATACATCAAAATATTTTTAAAAATCTTTTAAGTTAAGGAAACAATTACTACTTTCAAGCAATAATTCTGAGAGCTTGTTACTGGAAAATAGTCTCAGTAACAGTAACACATAATGATGAAATTGGTTCATCAGTATTTCACTTTGTGTTATTAGGTAATAATCAAGGAGCCATATGCCAAATGAAAAACACTCATGAATTAGATACTTTTTGATCTGCCATCCCAAGATTGCCAGGTTCTCAAATGATAAGGGAAACACTAACAGTGACAGAGTTAAACAGGCAATCATCTTCTCAGGACATCCTATTCTGAATCCAGTCTTTGCATAGCTGTGATATAATCAAGGAGCACCAGGGACAAGTTATAGCAAGAGAATTAAAAAAAATTTTTAGTTTCAACTTCATGACACTTGTATCTGTTAGGGGAAAAAAGCAGACAATTTTGGTCCTTTCAAAGAAATGTGAGAATGTTTTTTCTTTCAGAACAAACAGGAACTGGAATGTATATTTGGTGGAAAACTCTAAATGATGAGGATTTTCTTTTTTCCCACTCCTCTCCCTCAACCAGCCCCAAGGATTGGTCTCATGTAATTTTTTTTCCCAAAGAATCCAGTAGAAAGTAACTTCAAAGAAATAACATTATGTTATTTTGAGTAATAAGTTGTACAGGTGTTGAGATAAATTACAAGAAAAGATCCTGAGCCTGTTGGACAAGAAAATAGCATGGAAAGTTTTAGAGACAGCATTTCAGAAGTAAGAGACTTTGGGAAACAATTTAAACAATAAGTATAAGATTATGGTCTTCCAGTTACTTGTTACACTATACAAAATGCTTGGGAGTCCTGAGTGCCTACTCTCTGAAGCCAAAAATCAACAAAAGCTCTGTATCACTGCAATTGAACAGGCAAGGAGTTTCACATAAGCACAATACATAAGTGTTTGGTTGGCAGAGCACCATGAAATCCCCCGGATCTCCAGACAGCTTCCTATCCCCAGTGTGCACATGCTCAGCCCTATTGGAAGATACATTTCACTACTAGAGATCCACTTATGATCTGAAGTGCTTCTGTAGAAATATTTTTAAAATACTTTTAAATTCAAACACTCCTTGGAAGTTATCCAATTATTATGTATCAAAATGTGGCATTGTTGGCAAAGTAGGGAAACAGCGTCTGAAACTCAGAAAATGCAGGCAGATTGACAGCAGGCAGTAAGAACACAGAACTGAAAAGGCCCTTAGATGTGCCCTTGTGAACACAGGTCACACAGAAAATAAAGGGAAGGAACATGGGGCTCTGGAGCCAGGAGTGTACCTGTTAGGGGTCCATGGGCAGAGGCCAGGCAGGCTCACAATTTCACCTGCCGATTGTTTTGGCATTAGTGGCTGATGCATTGATTTACAGAGTGGGCCATGCGGATAAATTCTCAGCTCTGAAGGGCTTTGGTGCAGAATCCTGTTAACAGAGCCCAAGTGTTAAGGAGAGGAGACAAGAGAAGAACCAGGGCTGGACCGATGCAGAAAACAGAGCTTTAAAGAAGTCTTTTGGCCTGTGGTTTTCTATACTGGAGGTACACCAACCTTTTAGTCTCAGCAAACCTATACATACCTAAAAATTATTGAAGATCTCAAAAGACTTTTTATTATGTGGTCATATGTATTGATATTTACTGACTAGAAGTTAAAATTAAGAACAATTTCAAACTTCTTAATTCATTTAAAAATAACAATAATAAAGCCAATACAAGTCAACATACATAACTTTTTATGAGAAATTGCCATATTTTCTAAAACAAAAATATTTAGTGAGAAGACTGACATTGATTTACATTTTGAAAATCTATATAATGTCTGGCTTATAGAATATACCTGGATTTGCATATCTGTTCCTGAATTCAGCCTGTGGCCACATATTTTTACTAAGAATATGAAGAAAATCTGTTAACAGAGAGGTCAGTATTTAGAAATGGGAGGAGTATTATAATAACCTTTTCAAATTACTGAGTATACTTTTCTTTGATACTACACTAAAACTCAAGAAGTGGTAGTTTCTTAAAACTTAGTTGCAGAGCAGAATCTGAAATCATATCAATGATGTTGCATTAAAATCCATTTGTCTAAATTATACTTAAAATTGGATTATACCCATGCATGATTTTGTGACATGCTTCGGTCATTTGGAAAATACTAGTGCAGCTAGTAATATGGTCATTCCTGTGTTGATACATTTCATTATACAATACTCAAAAAAAGAGTAGTAAGGTCGCTGCTGATTTCCTTAGAAGACTATTGATATATTCATATGCTGTCAAGGTAATGATGGCAGATACAGATTTTCTAAAATTCTAAATTTTGCTCAAAAGCTCAAAATTTGACAACAGATGTTATCAGTTGTTTTTCTTGAAGTGGCAGCTCACTTAGCTGACTCTAGAGAAGATGTCTGCCAGACACCCAATCCTGAAAAACATAGGTTGGCCCTCAGCTGTTCTTTCAGGGAAAGGTGGTGTTCCTGGGGATGTTAGCTCCTGGACAACATGGGGTGACAGGGGCTGGATTCACTCAGCTGCCTGTAGAAAATAAATGAGTGAAGTCAATGAAACAATAGTTTTCAAGACATTTAAAAATGATCCCCAAGAGATGAAAAACAAATGATGTGCCTCTACAATTGCTCCCACTTAGGATCTCAGATAGTATCCAGGTCATGTGCAGAAAGGGGGAACCAAGACAGAGCCTGTCAGATTATCCAAGCTGAGGAGATGGAGCTGAACAAAGCAGCTAGAGTAATAGCACAGAATACAGGAAAGCAGAGAACAGCACAAATCAACCCAGAGGGAACTTCCCCAAGGATATGTAACTGCTCACCAAGCAGCTTTTGCATATAACAAACCATACCCAACTTCAGGGAGAGAATCACCCAAAATGATTAGAGGTTAACAGTGCTATTGACCATTCTTGATTGTGTATTTTGTTAGGCAGAAAGACAGACATGAGTGGGGTGGAGAGAGAATAAAGCCAGTAAAACCCACTAAAAGGGACTCAAAGAGTTAACCAGATAAAATCAGAGAGCCAGAAAGGACTCACAGAGTTAATTAGTTGAAGTTTCAGTAGCCAGAAACAGCTTGGAATGTCCAGATATTACTCCAGATGCAAAATAATTCCTCAGATAAAAGTAACAAGAGTGCAGCCCATGTCTTCATGGTACCAATTAGATCAAGCTCCAAGGCCAAAGACTGTTAGCCAAGGACTTCTCCGCCTTATCCCATGAGGTAGAGTAGGGAAATGGGACAAGGGTCATGCCATTGTAAAATCTCCTTAGCCTGTGAAAAAGGCCCACCTTATTCTTTAACTTAATCTATATGCTGTTCTTCTTCTTCTTCCAACCCCTTAATCAATTAAGTGACTGTAACCAGGACAGGAGATAGACCTCTGTTATTCTCAGCTTAATGAGTTCCCACCACTCTGGCTTCCCGGTGTCTCCAAACCGAATTTTTTTCCCAACAAATTGGTAAGTATACACATACATTTCTGCTGGGTGAGTGCCTAGGAATGGAGCTGTGGACTAATGTCCACCTTTAGCAGTACCAGCTTACACTTCCACCAATGGTTCCAGTTTTTCTACATTCTCTTTAACACTTGTGTTGTCCATTTTTAATTTGTCATTCTGGTGGGTGTAATACTACCTTATCCCATTCTAATTTGCATTTCCCTGGTTACTTTGGAATTGAGTTCCTTTTTATGTGTTTATTGGCTTTGTTCATATAACCATTGTGATATAACTAATCATTAAAGTAACTAATAAAAACCAATTTCTTATTTTACTGAGTTAACCGAGTTTTTTTTTACTCCTTAGAAATAATGTACTCAAACATCAAAGATTAGAGGAAATTCTTTGCCAGAGTTGTTTGACAGCTTTGGAACAATCCACTGAACATCTGAAATTTAGGAAAAATGCCATTTCCTCAGTGGCTTGGGAAAACCTTCACTGATTGCACTATCTGCAAATAATTTACCAAGCTGAGTAAGTCGGCTCAGGTTTAATTAGCCTATGGGTGATGGTAAGATCTCAAAATGAGCTGAATAGCAAAGACTTCTCCTGGGCTTATGGGGGAGACTTGCTATTTCCAATTTTGATCTTAGATCAACTCACCTCACCAAGTGAGAGGCTTGGATAAATGGGGTGGAAGATATTACCATGTTATCCTGGTAAATTTTCTCTCAACAAAATTAGAACAAATTGACAGATCTCTGTCAACTTTAGAAATAACTTTGCTATGTAAATAAAAATAAGATTACATTGAAGGGGGCATCTGGTGGTACAAAAATAGACTGCACATGGCCCAGTGAAAATCAGCTATCATGAAAGGGTTTGCTAATTATTTTTTCTTTGGTGCTGTCATTCCTGAAATACCTCTACCACCTGAAGCCTTATGTTTAGCTTTTCTCAAATCACTTGATTTAAATGTTTAAAAAATTATAGTGGATGTCTAAATATGTCAACGGCATAGTCTTAATTAATGTAGTCTGTAAGTTGGGGTAACCCTTATAAAGGTGCTAATGGGTATCATGAGACATTCTAGGTCATCTCTTAGGTAAAAGCAAAGATTGAAAACTCCCACATTAAACAAGATATCTTGAAGTAAAAAGATATGAAATAGCTCCCTGGCCCTGATGCTTCTGACTCTTACATTTTGTATTATTTATTTTGATGAGACCCATAGTTTTTTATCATGATTCTCAAGCTATTCATTTTTAGAGAACATCACAACAACTCATGAGTTCAACAACTTAGGGAATGTTTTGAAAAAGCAGAAGAGACTCTGTCTGGATTATGTCTCTTTCATAAAAATACAATGGGACAAATCATCCATTAAATTTCAAATTTTTAGCCTTTGTATCGTCTCTGTGCTTTCATTTTTCTATTTAAGTAAATAAGTAAGCAATGATTAAGGAGAAGGTATCTCAGGTATTGTTGGTCATAAGGAAGTTGGTTTATGATCTAACTTTAGGTTTGGTTACTTGAATACCAATGTACTGTTTTATGTCACACAAAAACAGTGATATTTAAGAATGTTTACTAAACATCAGGCATCATACTAACAAATCTGCTTGCATTAACCTTTTTTGCTTCCCAATGATTACACAAGTTAAATGTATTATTTCTATTCTGTAGATAAGGAAATTGAAGCTTAAAACATTTCCATCCCTTTTCTTTTCCTTTTTAAATACTCTGACTCCTTAGATTTCTCTTTTGCTCGTCTCTTTCTTCTACCCCATCCTTCAAAACAGTTGTTTCCCAAATTCTCTTGTCTTATCCCCCTATTGTCTCCATGGAAAATTTGACTTACATTATGGTTTCCTATAAGTTTGGGTAATAAGATAAAAGTGCTAAATATACCACTAATTAAGTGTAGAAGCCAATGGCAGATGAAGGAATACTTCATTAGGGGATCTAAAGCATTTTTCTCATATTTTAAATATATAACTTTCTAAGTTAAAAATGAAATGGAAAATAATCATGACACAGTATGTACTTCAATTAATCCGCTATGTGGAATCACTACTCACTGTACCCTTTGACAGAAAAAAGCTGTATTTTATATATGTTTATGTCCTATGGAATTAGATAGCAACTGACATAGAGCAATCACTTTATGTAAGGCTTTTCAGAATTTTTGAAGTAAATATGACTACAAACCTTGCTTGCTAACCAACAAAAGCATACATTTACATATGTTGGTTACATCCCACTTTCTTCTTCAGCTTAGTTCTTCATATATGCAGTCTAATAATGATTCCTCTAGTCACCTTAGACCATCAAGAGTTATGCATAAAATCATGGTGATGCTTATGGTCTTGGAGTTTTAGATAGTTCGGTATGAACCTTATGATGATCTTGAGGTTTATTAAAGAATCCTTGTTTGTCACAGTAGGACATGTTTGAAGTTCCTCATATTCCATGAGAATAAAAGTTCAGTATTTATCCTTTATAGATAGTGTTAAGCCATCGATATTTTTAAATATTTTTATGTCCCTGAAATATAATAACATTTATGTTTGAGGAAAATATTGCAAACAATATGTAAGGGAAAATATAATGAAGGAAAGGAAAACCAGAGGTAGGGCATTAATTAACAAACTACATAGTAACAAGGTAAGAAATGATGAGACCCACAAACAGGCAGCAAGGTGAACAGGGAAGGGCATATTGGAAAGATATTAAAAGTATGGAATTAACAGAACTTGCTAATTGGATGTGCAGAGTAGGGAAATAGGAGTTTAAAATACATTGCTCAAAGAGGATGAAAGTCTCAAGCAAGACAAATACTAAGTCATGTCTAAGTACATCATGGGGAACTGTTGAAAATCATCTAAAAGACAGAAATTGAAAATCAACCAGAGAAAAAGGGGACATTATTTCAAAAGATCCACGATAATACTAATAGCCAAATTTTCCATAAAAAAGGATGGAAGTTAGAAATGAGTAGAATAACATTTTCAGTGTCCAAAGAAAATAAATGACAACCTAGAATTCAATATCCAAGGAAAATACCTTTCATTAATGAGGGTAAAATAAAGATGTTTCCAGTTAAAAAAGAGAGAGAATATTTTCCAAGAAGAGATGAAGAAAAAGAAATACAAAAAAAATGTGTTATTTGATTAGAATGAAAATGATCCCGGGTGAAACCACGCACATAAGGAAAGAATGAAGAACACGGGAAATGGTATCTGTGGTTAAATGAAGAAGAATTTCCACTGTTTAAAACAACAACAATAATGTGTTGTAGGGTTTACAATACATCAACAATTAATAGATGTCAAGATATCTAGGCCGGAGGATAATCATTTAAAAATATTAAACATATATATCTAATAAGCTAATTAGAAAATGGGAGAAAAGTGGAATGATTAAAAATTGATTAATTCAAGAGAAGATTAAAAAGGAGAAAACAAAAAAAAAAAGCCAGAGTATAAGTTAAGAAAAGAAAATATGGGACAAATAAAAAATGTAATAGGGTTAAACTTCAAAAGATCATAATTATATATAAATAGACTAAGTATTATAAATGAGAAATACTGTCGGACTAGATAAAAATACAAAACCGACTATATTCTGTTTATAAAAAACACACTATATAAGAACAAAGAAATGTTGAAAATAAAAAATGTAATATACATCATGAACACAAACAAAAAAAGCTGGTACATGAAAACACAATGCATCTTTTAAATATAACATAAAATTAGATTTTGTTTTGTGAGCCTATCTAAAAATATTTTTCTTTTAATGAATAGATTAGTCATTTAGTCATTTGTCTTTGAATTAGTGATTCATCAAATGTGTTTTGCTTCAGCTAAGCCAAATAATTTAAATTATATTTTCTGCATGCACTATTATAATTATTATATGTCTGTTTCACTGTGTGTTCTGTTAACATTTGTATGTTTATATTACTTTTGCTACTTAGAAAGACTTTTATATTTATGTTTTAATAGTATATTAATACCTGTATATAATGTTCTTTTTTTTTTCATGGTCTTTTATTGTTTGATATGCCAGTTTTAGGTGATATTCATTGACTCTTACTTAGTGCCTCTGAGGTAATCAAGTAATTTATATTCCTTTCTACTTTATCTTTCTCTTCTCTTCTTTTGTTCTGTTATTTCTATGTTATCCTAACATATAACATTGATATATTATTCTTCCAGCTTTATCTAGATCTTACTTTAAAATTACATTTACAGTTAGGTGCAACCAATCCTTAACACAATTCTTTAGTTGAAATTTCCCCAATATTTTCATTGGATAAGCTCATAAGGACTCATGAGCAAAAGATTCTTTTTGTCTTAAATGCTCAAAACTCTTTTCTATATGCTTGACATTACAGGAAAATTTGGCAGGATATGAAAAACCTAGCTCATACGTTTTTACATGAATTCTTGAAAATGTTCCATTTTTATTTTGTTATTTACTGCCTAAAAGTCTGATACGTTCTGATTTCTTTCCTTTGCCAAATACACAGTGGGCCTTTTCAATATGAAGTTCTTTAATTTTACTTAAAAATGTACATGCACTCACACATATATAATTTAATATTATTTTTCTTCCATTCTTTTGCTTTTCTTTTTCTAGGATCTCTAATCATTTGCATGCTGGATCTTTATTGCCCAAGTTCCAAAACTATCCATTTCACTCTAATCCTTTTTACATTTTTCCCTTTAGTTTTGTTTTCTAACTTATTTCAATTTTTTTTATCTCCTATGTTCCTTACTGTGCTCTCTAGAGGTCAGCGTTTAGCTCAATCTAAATTCCAATGTCAATTTCTCTTTTTTCGCCTTAGTTTAGTTAGCTCCTGTTGATGTTGTCCTGGTGTTTGTCCATACATATTCACAGTTTTGGAAATTTAATTCATGGTATTTTTTCATATATACATTGACTTGTTGATGTTATTTATATCATATGTAGTAATGTTGCTTTACAGTCTTTTTTTCCTCCCCAACTATTTTTTGGTGTTTTTATATGCCCAAAGCTTTTCATTGTCTATTTTATTCTTAAAGTGACTTTGTATAGATGCTGGGAATTTTGTTTTTTAATTCATTATTAGCTGCACTGACTTTTCCTGGACAAGGAATAAAAGGTCATTCTACAGACTAAGTAGATGGGTTTGGACTGAGGAGATGGGGCTTGCTTGGTTTCTTAATTCAAGAATTCTGCTGTCCGTGAAGAACAAATTCTTTAATAAAGGGTGCCTTGTGGGGAGGATCTTTTTCTTCTGATTCTTTGGTACTATTTTGTTACTACACAGCAATTATTGTCAGATACTTCTTTCTTTCTCTTTTCTACCAAGCTTTTAGGAAGCCTTTCCTCAGCAAAGCTGTCCTTTTTTCCAGAAGTGGGACTTCCTGACTGCTTCTGTTGGCCCTATGCGCTGTCTAAGATACTTTGTTTTTCTCCTGTTCTGACCTACCCGACATTAGGTTTTTTTCTCAGGATCATCCACTCAAGATACAATCCTCCCTTTCTGGGGGTAAATTCTAATCAATATTATTTGTGTTTCGCTACTACTAGGACCCTAGTGTATTCTGTTCTCTTCTGCACAGTCCCTGTCTGACCTCCCTGGTTTGTAATTCAGATGATGTTTACTTACATGCAAAGCGAGATTTTCAATATTCTCTACCTCCTTGCTATTGTCATTGGTTATGGGTGATGCCATTTATGTTTTTTTTTTTGTAGTTGTTAGTATACATGCTTTTGGGGGAGTATATGTGGGAGAATTTGAAGTTAGGTGACCACAGTGAGCCTATGGGAAACCAGAAACTCTATTTTTCTTTAAGCTCTGGGGTTTGAAATGAAGACTAGAAATGTACCTGGAAAATCCTCAGATTGCGTAAATCATTATTTTAGCATTCAGGTTTTATATGATAATTTTTTATTTTGCAAAAAAAATTTTTGTCTGAGGTTTAAACTGAGTATTTTTTCCAGCATACTTTGCACTTAGATTCAGTTCCTTAGCACCAGCTAACTTGGCAGTAATTTTGGTAGTTCATTTTTCAGATTTATCTTTAATTGCAGATAAGCAAATTCACTGGTTTTAAAAATTTGAACCTCAGATTATCAGACAGATGGAAAATGAGAAAGAAGAAATTCATTCCACTTACATTCTGTTGCATATTATGCTAAGTTTTGCTTTGCATTTTATGAATGATCTGTTTTTAAGCTCTAGGTTTTAAGCTCTGTTGAAAGGTGTTGATACAAATGCCATTTCTGACCTTTGGGGATTATTTGTTTCTATTGCTTTCCTTCAGATGTCCTTCTAACCTGTGTAGAAAAATCCTACTAGTTCCACAGAGGAGTTTTTACCGGAATTTGACTTTCAGTCAAATTTAAAAATGAGTCTCCTGTCACCTCTGTTGTATGAAAAGGTTAGACACATTTTCCTGCTTTACAAAAAGTTCGCCAACATTTTCTACAGGAGGCACTCATTTTTTCCACAGTGGTACGTGATATGCACATGTCATTACTTATATTAAAATCTTAACTTTTCACTTTTCACTATCTTAAAGATAATTAAGATGAATGAATGACTCTAAATTCTGCAAATGTTTAATAAAATCTAGGATATTTGATCTAACTTTTTTCTTGGTTTATAATGATAAAATTAAAGTTTATTCATTATTGCATACTATTGTAATATTCTCTATCTTTTGAGAAATATACATAAGCACCTAATGTATGTATATATATATTGAGTCTTGTTTTAGGTGCATAGAGGATGCAAGCAGTTAATACAGGGAAGATCTTTGCTTTCAGTAGGGAAATAGGGGTTAGTCAGGCAAAGAAATGGATCTATGGACAGATCAACCAAAAACATCAGACTGATAAGTGCTTTAAGAACTAACATAAGGTATAATGTGATAACTAATGACTAGTTTAGATTGGATGGATAGGGTGAAGGACATTCTAGGAAATGGAAACAGCTTAATAAAGACAGAAAGATGGCCAATCTTGCCAGAAGAAGACTGGGGATGGAGGGGTATTTTTCTTTACAAATGTTTGGTCATTTAAGTGATTATTGAAACCATCAAATTACAGTGAATTAATAGTGTGTAGGTAATACTTAAGAATAATTTGAGAATCTAGTGATCTATAAAATACTTCATTGACTGAATCATTTGTTGACTGAAAGCTCAAATGGTTCTTTTGATTATGATCTTTCCTGTACTTAATAGAAATCTGGGAATGTGGTTTTAAGGAAATCTTACTCCCTTTGAAAGAAACAGTTTCCTAAGGATAACTTTTAAGCACTAGCAGCTGGGTAACTCTACTTTAATGAAAAGAAGTGCTGAGGCAAAGAAACAATGTCTGCTTCTGCAATCTTGCAAAGGATTCTAGAGGCTCTTAATGTGCAGTAAATAAGATAGGTATCAGTGTTGCATGCAAATGTTAAGGTTTTCTCAAGTACCTTGTCTTCCTCACTAAGTTTAACAAAACAACATGTAAAACCTTCTGCCACAGCAAAGGAAAAGAAAAATTTTGCTCAAATAAAGCCCAAGTGTGCATCATAAAGTATGTATGTGAGAATGTATACATTATAAATTCTAATCAAGAAGAATTATATAATCCTGTTATATAAATTATTGTACCTTTTTCTAAAAATTATGATGATTCTCCTACCATGAATAGGAGTTAGTGTTTATTGGAAGAGAGACCTGTCAGGATATTCTATGTTATTCAAAATAATAGATAAATGGTTCAATGGAAAGGAAGGGCTCTGATGTACAAAGAAAGAGGTGGATATGAATAAAAGGTGTTTAGTTCAGGGAACTGTGAGGAAGATGAAAGTTAAGTACCTGAGCATATGAAAAAAGGGTTTAGAATTTCATAATCGCAAAGGAGTAACTTGACAACTGAAAGAAGGATGATACAAAATGAAAGAGAGGAGATAGCTAATCATTCATTTGAATAATGGTTTATTTTAGATATTGAAGAAAATATAAGCTTAAATATATTTTATTCTAAATTTGAGGGCTACCAAGTAGAACAATGGAATTAGGATGCATAACATTCAACTCCCCAAAGGATATGAAATGGAACAGCAAAAAACTCCAAAACAAAACCAAAAACAACAAAAAACTATTAATGCAAAGTCAGAGAAAAAAGAAAACAGTAAGAAGGCATAATAAGCAGAAAACACAAGACACAAATGGCAAAAATATAATTGAAATATTCACAGCTAAATAAATATTAATGGAGTACATTTCCCTGTTAAAAAATATTAAATTTGGTGAACTAAATATTGATCTCCTTCCTGGATTAAGGAAACACACTTAAAGCAAAATACCATTTAAAATTGAGAGTAAAGCAGTAGAAAAAGAAACTTCTGGCAAATACTAACAGAAAGAAAGTAGATCTGGACATTTAATACAACCACGTAAATCAAATTCAAATCAGAAGCTTCAAATTAAAGCGGACAAAGAGGTGTGCTTTGTATTGAAAAAGTCCAGTCTGCTGAGAAGACATAAGTAGTAAGGGCCACAGTTATTTTTGTCAGTGTTAGTAACTTCAGCAGTCACCAGACTGGTCTCCATTTTTTCATCCTTGCCCCGTTTATCTTATTTTAAATTAGAAAAGTCAGATTTGAAAACCTCATTCCTTAATTAACCCCTCCATTGGCCCTCAAAGTCATTGAGAGCGGAAGCCAATTCTTTACTAGGGCCTTGAAGTGCCAGCTCCTACATCCCCATTACCTCTTGATAATCACATCTCCTGCCATTTCCCCACGGCTTCCTCGGCTCCAGCCCAGTGCCCTTGCTGTTTCTCAGACAAGCCCACAGCATCCTTCTGCCTTTGGCCCTCCCATGAGCCTGTCACACAGTGTCCCTAGAAATCCATATGGCTAACTCATTTACCTTCTTCAGAATTTACTTTCGTATTTGAAACTGCTGTCTTCTCTCCCTGCCAAACTTCACACGCCTGATTCCCTTTATTTCTTATCCACTGATTTTATAGAAACAATTTTACTCTAGGCATGGGAGAGCAAGCAAAGGGCACGATGCTGGCTGTCCATGGTTGTCAGCCTCAGGACAGGACACATCTCACTGGATGGTGCTGTGTCAGTAATACTTCTGTGCTTTGTTGAAGAAAATTTCTTTTAACTCCATGAATGACTATACAAAGCAAGAATTGCAACCAAGCATAAAGGAAAAAGTTCCTTCTCTTTTCAAACCTTGATATTGTTCAGAATGAAATGTATATCTATATACTTAAACTGAAGAAGATACCCTTTTTGATCAGTAAGGTCATCCTTTGAATGCATTATAAAGGTGGTACAGGAATTTTTTTAAAGATGTAGACAGATACTGAATAAATTAGTCTCTTTGAAGTCAATTAAGAAAATGGATGAAGGCAAGGAAATACACATGTGCATTAAAAATTGAAATGTCTACACATAAAGTATTTCAAAGATGTTTTTAAAAATCAAATTCCATTTCAGTTTTTGGCTTCTCCTAATTTTTGTAATTTTTTGCTTAACAAACTCCAAAGTAAAAGAAATGATGTTCATATGTTTACATGGTGTACTTGAAAAAAAAAACAAAACAGAAAAATCTGTGTGTATATGTGTGTATATTTTCCTTCTTAATAATTTCAAAATTCATAGTTGTATTTTGTTTGGATTGTTTTTCCTCTACATATTTAACTCTTCATTCCATTATCTCATCTCTGGAAGTGAAATCAATCCATTCACCTATTTAGAATAGTGTGTGCTACAATGTTAATTGTGGAAATTAAGACATTTCAATATGAACGTGCTTTTGAGAGATTGTACTGCCACAGGAGAAAGGTGTACATAAACCCACAGGAATCAGTAAACTGAGGCCTGCCTCGTACTGTGGACTCTGCATGCCAGGGAACGGCGTGAAGACTGCCCCGATTCTCATGGGAAAAACGGTACAACATGGAGTTTAAAAGAATGGCTCCGGCTTTGTCGCATCTTGGCCTTCTGTGAACTTCATCCAATAATGAATTGATTCTTTCCTGAAAGGGTGCGGATTGCCGCTTGATGCCCCGACTATCAACCACAGAAGAACTCAGTGGAAGCTCTCGGAGGGCGGACACAGTAAATATTGCTACATCCTTTATAAAGGTCATCCACAATTATTTTTCCTTTTATTATTAAAAATTTAATTCCTACATAGCTTTTTATATACAGAATTTAAAATATCTAACTTAATGAATTTTAGTTAAATAGAAAGCATTAATCTTCATGAACCTCATATAATGGATAACATTTGAAGCTTACTGGTGAAAGTACTTAGTAATGATCCAAAAGAATTGCAGTCTGTTCAAGTAGAAAGGCGTATCTTTGAGTTGGACTGATAAAAGACAATGTGCCACACACACACAATGCCACCTTCCAGCTAGTGGCTATGTGTCTTCAATAAAAAGCAAGTGCCTCGGGGGAGTCAAACCATCCCCTGAAATGTGACTTGCACACAGTGAATGTATAAATAACAACAAAAGCCATTCTTGATTGATATGGTTCCTTACTCTTTTCGGTATCATTTCCATATATCTGCTGTCTTACAGGAATGGGTTGGTTTAAGTAAAGAAAGCAAAAGTAATTTGGCAAAATATCTCAAGAATCTTTAAAATGCTCATTCCCATTGCCTAATAATTTTAATTCCATAAAATAATACAAAATTCAGACAATGACTTATATGTAAAATTTCAGTATTTTTCTCTAAAAAAGTGTACACAGACTCAACCACATACTAGATCATGCTGTATATAGCCATAAAGCTCTCAATATCTAGATTAGATGATTGTTAAATACATATAATTTACTATATACTGTATGTATCTATACTGTATCTAATAGAGGGATCATACATAATTAATATACAGATGTGTACTGTGAATTATTTTTTCATACTGTGATATAACTATATAGTGATTTACACTTCTACACTTCTGTATGCATCTTTACTTATTTCTCTATAATGAATCTTATCTTTCTGAGTAGACCCTACCCTGCTTAGACATCAGGGTATAAATAACTAATATTTAAATTATTCCAATGACTTCTATTTTTTTCTCTTCCAGTTTAAGTGATTTTTTTTTCAGTTTAAAACAAGTTCTCTCAGACAAATATGTAATCAAATCAAAACTGCACTCACCATTAAGCTGTTTCTCTATTCTGCTTCTTCCTGCCTGAGATGACATTTGGAATTAAGGGAAGGATTGGGACAGGGTGTAGACTCTTTGCTGGTTTTGGTTGCAGGGCAGATGGAGGCTTGTTGATATTCACCAAGGTGTGGTCGGCCTGATTCTCTGATGTGCTTTCTGCTGGAAGCTGCCCCTGCAGAGGATGGCAGGTTTACCCTGCGCTCTGTTCACCCAGGCAGTACTTTGGGGAGCACAGCCATTTCTCCTTGCAGTTGGCCTCACTGGTTCCCATTCATATTGCAGATACCCAGATTCTGGCAGAGCCTCCCATTTAGTCTCCAGCTCAATAACATATTCTACAGTACCTCGCTATGGAATGGTTTGTCCCAAGTAATAGTGACGTCTGAATCTTCTGGAAATTTCCCCAGCCATTCAGTTCCCTTTTTAATGCTCACCTGGGAGGCCGGAGCAACACGTATGAACTACTGAGCTCTTCATTGCAAACAGCAGAGTATAAGGTACTTGGGGATTGCTCCAGACTCAATAATCAGCTTTCCTTTGCTGTTACTGTCCTCATACTGGCAAGGCCATCACTGTGGCCATTTCCACCCAAGAGCAGGAAGTTCTGGCAGAGTCTCCCATTTAGTCTCCTTATCATCCTCTCCTCTCTGGAGCTTTTATGCACATGGGAAGGCTAGGACCCAAATGCCTGAGTGTTTGCTTCCCCTACTTCTGACATTTCCTTTCCATGGTCCACTGTGGCCAGAGGGAGCAGGATTTCACTGTTCATAGGGCAGGATGCGTCTCTACTATATGAAATGAAAACATTATAATAATTGTATCTACTATAAAATAGTCAAATAAAATATATACTGTATATATACATAATTATACAGATGCACATTATCATAGAATATACATATTTAGTCTACTATTTTATAGGTGATTTAAAATCTGTATTTTACTAGATCTTTTAAACTTTTTAATTCGGTTTTCTCTATGTATTTTGAAGATATGGTTGTGTCTTTTTTAAAATAATAGTGTAGCATCTCCTTTTGTTTCTTTTAATACTTTTATTCTTTAAATTACTATTTTATCTGATAGTAATGTTAATTTGTTTAACATCTGTCAGCTGTATATATTCCAGTTATCTTGTTTTAAACCTGCCTCACTCTTGATAGCATATATCTCTTATTTTTAATCCAGATATGATCTTATCAACATTTAGAACCTAATCCATTTATATCTATTACTATCCCTGGCATATTTGAATTTATTTGTATCATCTTATTTTAGTTTCCTGTTTATACTTTTCTTTACTCCTGCTTTTTTTTCTTACCTCCCATTGGAATATGAAAACTTCTTACAAATTCTCTTCAATGAATATCTTTCAGTTCTCTTTATAAACATTTCTGTAATTTCTCCCATAATCTCTCACAGAAATAAAGATTGCCCTGTGATGTTCTTTTTCTGACGAGTCCTGAAAAAGTTATACGAATGCATGAACGCAATGGTAGAACGCTCCTTTCATCCCTAAAATTATACAATAATACACATTGTTACTCAATGCAAAGTGTCAGACCCAAAATCTGAGTGGCTCATGGGTGAAACTATGTGATATAATGTTCTCACAAACTCTCATCCTTCTTGTTTGGTTCTTCATTGTTCATCTACAGCATGTTATATACTGTATTTATCTCCTCTTGATGAAAGAGTGAATGACACTTGCAAAGTGGGCTGAGTGATACAACTGTGAAGTAAGCCAGAATGTTACCAAAGCAGCAGTTCTCACAATGATTTGCTTAGGTAAGATAAGGGAGAATTAGATAGTATAATTATGATCATAAATTACCTTTTCCATTGTCCTCCTGCCAATGTAATTATTGTTGAAATAATTAGAAGTTTCCTGAGTGGATGTTCACTGCCAAGGTAAGGAACTAGTTGGATTCATGATTAGCTTTTAAATTTTAATTATCTCATTTCTTTGAACAAATGATCCTTACCTATTATATAAAAAGAACTTATAAAAGGTGTACAAAAAGCAATGAAGAGGATGAAGCTATATCCATAAATTATGCATGCATGAGCCTCTGAAATTATTGATGCAGTGACAATACAACATAATTTTAAAAGTTCCAGTAGGAACATATGGTGAACAGTTTGCACAAATTGCAGAACATCATAGCATATGGGTCTGTTCCATATGATCTTAAGCAATTTTAGGGGCAGAGAATAACATATCCAAGAGTATGCTCTTTTAAGTGTCAAAATAGAGCAATATTAAATATTGTGTGCCTGAATACTATGGTGGTGGTGAAGGTACATATGTGTGTGGGTGTGTAAAAGAGAAAGAGAATGTAAAAATAACTGATGACTTAATTAAAATAATTCACTATAAATATTTAACTGGACTCTTAGGAGTTGATCCTGTCAGAGCTGACTGGCAGTTAAGACAGTGGTTTTGATTTCAGTAATCTTAACATTTCTTCATTGAAAGAAGCCAGTAATGCAGAACAGAAATGATGACTCTTATAAAATGTATTTAAAATTTTTTACTTAGCTGTTTCTTTAATGTCATAATGATTCAATGTTTAATTCATGCTTTATTTTAACTCATTAGTGTATATTTTATCTATTCTAATGAATTTTCATAGCATTCACATTTGTTACATATTTAATTAATGAATAACAAAATATTCAGAAGGATTTGATACCAAGTTCTTTTAGATTAGTGGTGTTTAGTTAAACTTCTTAAGAACTTTTCTTTCAGACACTGAGTGTCAGTTATTATATGACCACACTGATGGTCTTAATATTTAGTGCAATGGAAAATTTCCTAAACAGGGAGTGTGCTAAAGAAATATCAAGTTTTTTTCAAATTAAGTAGACTTGAAAAAAAAATTAAAGACCTCTGTGCTGGAGAATTAAAATATGAGGCGTCTCATGCATCATAACCTAATGTATTTGCTGCAAGTTTAATCATTGTACTTAAGGCAACTCACATCAAAATCCTTCACAACCATTCCTCCAATTTTTAAAATTTGATTCTTGCTTCTATTCCTAGATCTCCTTCTGCTTTTGCTATAAATTTGCTTTCATAACCTGTCTAAAACAGTTGTATTTTTGAAAAAAAAAGTGTCTCATCAACTCATAGGATATTAGATGTAGCAGGACCTCTAGAAATATCCCTGTCCAGCAGAATACTTTTCCACCCAACACATCTGAGGGATATAACACACTTCTGTTAGTAATGGAGGCTCACTAGACAGCATTTCCAACTGTAAGGCAATGCATGGGAAGGGCCTGGAGAGGGGAGAGACTTTTGACAGAATTTGCATGAGGAATGAGTGTGTATACTTTAAGAAAACCACCTAAGAGATCTGGATATACCCCCTCAATTGAAATATTCATTCTGTAGGTAAAGCCCCATGGGAACAAATGAACTATAATTGTCCATAGCAGACCTAGAACTTTATAGGACATGTGGCAGTTTTAAACTACAAAATAAAAACTTCACTCTGCATTGTTTAAAGTTGTCATAAACCTTTGAGGACCTCCCATGAATGGTTTTGAAAATAATTTGGCTAGCTCTTTGCACTCAGCTGGGACTCATGCTCTGAAATACAGCCAGGCAGCTAAGTCTTTACAAAATTTTCTCCTTGACTTCCAACTTCTCCCTCCAGACATTCTGTTTTTAGCAAATCATTTCATTGAACTCATCCAGTGTAGTGACCTTCAACATGGAAACTGTTTATCGCTGACGTACCGCCTTGTTCTTCTGCTCATCCTTCTGCGCAGTCACTGTTGATTCCACCAACCTTAGCAAAACAGAAAATTGAAAAGACATAATGAGCAAACTCTGGCATTTGTCACCCTATTTGAATCAAAATAGAAATCCTATCTGTCTGCTGAGGTGGAAGCAAAGTGGAGCAAAGGTGGGCTCCAAAAAACCACCCAATGGGAGCCAGGCAGCAGAGGACGCAATGTCTTCCCTTCCTTCCTTCTGTTGCCTTAGCAACAGTCACAGGCAAACCTCAGGCCCTATTGTGAAAACACATTTCCCTGCACCTTGTAACAATGACAAGTACAACAGGATGCTCATTTATTTAACAGGACAATTTTGACAGATGTTATACATTCTCTCTATTGACATGAGCAATGGAGTGGATGAGACATGAACAAGAATCCAAGCCTCCATCAACTTGCCAAATTTCTCAGCAAATATGTTCTGAGGTCTGATTATGTCCTGAGCACAGACTTGAGCTCTGTGAGAGGGGCAAAACAGAAATCAGACATAATCACCTGTATTTTATGAAGTTATAATCCAATTAAGAGGTCAAAGTCAAAATCAGTGTTCAAGAAACATGCTAAGTGTTGGTTGACTTCAGTAGAAGGGAGGAATTAATTAAGTCTTTATGTACAGGACCAGTTGGCATGCCAGATAGGTAATTCACCTCCTTTTTTTCTTTTCCCCATGGGTCTACTTGCATTTTATTCAACAAGCTTTTGTAAGATGTTCAGACATTTCAGATCCATCTATTAAAGATATTGTCAGGAGTGTGTGTATATTGTGTATACTTTGATTTTCAACAATATATTGATTCAAAATTATGTTTATTCTATGTATAATCTAAATAATGTGTGTGCACCAGCATTGCCCAGGTGAGGAAAAATCCTTTTTTAAGCCAACACTGTTTGTGAAGGTGTTTTTGGAGGTGATCTCCTGTCTTTGTTCTACTTTTACTGTTGTAGAAAGAGCTAAGATGTTTAAGTCAGACAGACATGAATTCAAACCCCAACTTTACTACTTGTAATTGTATATTATTGGGCAAAGTTTTTGTCCTCTTTGAGTATTAATGTAAAGTAGCATGTATGAGATACTTGGCATATGTGGGTCAATGATTTTTGTAGTAGAGTGACAGAAAATAGGTTACATTATTTTATTATTTATGTTTGAAATTTTCATAGTAAAATGTTTTTTGAATGCCTGGCATTAGTAGTGTTACATGTTCTACTGCATTTTGAGCACCATCACATCCAATCTCTCTCCCCTTCTGAACAATTGATTTCTTTTTATGAATTCCATTACACTTCCTGCCTGTACCTATATTGTGAAATCGATCATATTTTGCCTAGCAGTGTATTTGCACTGTTTCAAGTATTTATGGTTCAGTTCTTTGTACAACTAGATGTTTAGAAAATATGTTTTCATAATGATTGTTTCTATCTTTAAATCAAGTTACGAAGCCAGGAACAGTACCAAGGAAAACTTGTTATATTTATATTTTTCATAAATTCATTCAAAAACGACTTGTTAAGGAATGTAAATTGTCATCACAGGAATGAATTGGGATCTTTTCTAACCCTGAGACTTGGGTGCTGATCCTGATCACTGAGCAGTAAGCGGTGCTGGGCGAGTCGCAGCAGCCCCTTTGGCCTCAGTTTCAACGGAGGGTGCTAGTATCTGCATCCTTGCTCCTGTAGCCCCGGCTTTCACAGAGGTGATGTCATCGACTGCCAGAGCCTCACTCGTGTTGGACTAAAAATTCCACATTTCTCTCCCGTGTTAGCTTCCTTTACCTCATATTCCTTTGTAGTTTGCTGGGCTGCCATCTTACCTATTTAGTTTAGATTGTGAGGTCATTAGAGGAAACTGGTCAGTGTCTGCTGGGGTTGAGATACACTATACTTAGTGAGAATCTTTAGTAGACCAAGTTCTTTTTAAAAATATTAGCAGTGTGGCTGGAGAGAGCTACAAATGATAGCAGGTGCTGCAAATGAAAACACAATTTTAGCATGTCCTTTTTTATTTACTCTGTTGTCCCGTCTCAAGCCTCAACTTGCCCAAGCACAGCTCATCATCCAGTCCAAGCCCCAAAGCTCGCTTCTTTCGTTCTCACCACTGACACCCTCATTCCTGAGGAGGTTCAGGTTTGAAGACATGGAGTCGACGTTGGCTGTTCTCAGGCACTGTCTACAGCTAACCCTTGTTAATTCTTACAAAATGTCTTCTTCTCTATCACTTCCAACTACTAGCAATAACTTAGTTTAGGCCTTTAGTCCTTCAATTTTTAATAATCCCAATGGCTTCCTTACTATCCTGCTCCAGTAAGTTCCTTACTGCCAGCTTAATCTTGCAATATTAATTTAATTATGTCAGTTACGTGCTTTTCTATTGCCTGCAAGGAATAAATGCCAATTCCTAATTTAGCTCCTGTTTACTTACTAACTGCCCACCACCACTCTTCTTTAGGAATATGCAGACACACAATACTTGGCCATCCTTTTTTGTTACATTGTCCAGTTACTTGTTCTCCCATGTTTTCCTCCCCCTTCACCTTTACAAATCCTACCATAACAAATCGGTGCCACCTCAGCCTCTAGGCCTTCTCTACAATTCCAAGCCTCATTCATCTTCCCTCTTTTGACTTTTTGTATCATTGCCTATTAATAACCCCCATTTGGATACTTAACCACGTGATTGTTTTATTTCCTAAGTGCATGTGGTAAGAAGCATCCAAGATACCTCCCCATACCTACACCCTTGTGTGTTCAACTTGCACATGGAATAGGGGCTGACCTTTGTGACTAGCCGAATTAGGCAGAAGAAGTGACAGTGTGTGACTCCCAAACTAGGTCCTAAAAGGTATTTCAGGTTCAACCTTGCTCTTTTGGATTACTAACTTGGGAGACATGTAATAAGGACACTGAAGCAGCCCTATGGAGATACCCACATTAAGTAGGAACCAGTGTACCAGCACCAGCTTGCCAGCCACATGAGTGAGCCCCCTGCGAAACAGATCATGCAGCCGTGGTCTAGACAAGAGCATCCACGTGAGCACATGAGAGGGCTCAGCCACAACTGTCCAGCTGAGCCACTTCCAAACTCCTAATGGATAGAAATTAGAAAAGATAATATGCGATGAGTATTTTTTAAGCCACTTAGTTTTGAGGTGATGTTTTAAATAATACATGGAAAAATGATGTGTTTAATGTACCTTCCAACTCCATTGCATGCTCTTCCAACTTAGAACGTTTGTTTGAAATTTTAAAACCCAGGATTATTTGGATTCCTTCAACACTGTAGAAAAATTAAATATTGCATTTGGAATTAGAGAAACTGTCATTTATTGAATGCCTACTAGGGATTTTACATGAGCTTTATATGCATCAAAATGGTGCTATATATAGAGAGATAGATATAGAACAAGATGTCCTCTAAAGGCATAAAACATTGTACAAAGACTTCAAAGTTATGAAGTCAATTTTTCTCTTTATCATCATTTCCCAGGCTTGGTTTTTAAGTGAGATGATTATATGAGAGCAGTCAATACGCTATAAAGTGTTCTATAGACAGAAGGCGTTATGGCTTGCATCAGTTTGTTTTTCTATCAAATGCTTTAAAGGAGTGCTTTAATACTTTGATTCTGGTATTTATTTTGCTTTGCTAAGATTAGAATTAGACACATCACTGTAATACAAACACTTCTTATTTTCTGAAAATCAGGTAAAGAACAAAAGAAATGATGGGTGGGTCTTGCATTGTCTCTTTTGCTGTTATATGCCCAGCAGATGTCTGTCAAAAATTGCATCAGTTGAGGTCTCTGTAGGGAAGACATGCCCCACTGAAATGAGTAATTGAAGAGAGTTTAACAGAGTTAAGGGAAAGGAGAGAGAAAATGAGAGACAATAGTTTATGGAACCCAGGGAGAGTAACATAACTGTCAGAGAAGGTCTGCCATCGCTGTGGCTTTTAGTAGAGAACAGAGACAAAGAGTCTCAGTCTAGCAAGGAGGGCCCAGAGGGAATCAGTTCCTGGTCTTCACCCTCCTTATACAGTAGTTAGTTCTCCTGTCCAGTTCCCCTGCCCCTTCTCCAGCACCAGCTGAATGCAAACCAAAGCCAGAAAATAAGGAAACTGGGGTGATGCAGTTCAGCTTCTTGACATATGGGGCAGGATGGAGAAGAGTCAGAATTAATTAAGGGTGCAATGGGAAATATCCTACCCAAAATAGCATCATTTATATAGTGACAAAACCAACCCAGTGGTGTACAGTAGGCACAGAAGCCAGAGATATATTCCAAGGGACAACTAGACACTAAGGGGCTCATATCAATCTGAGTCAGGGTCTCAGATTCAACATAAAAAGAGAAGTAAGGGATTATGCCTCAGCTAGCAAGAGGGTAAAGAAGCAACTATCATTTGTTTATCATGAAAAGGAATTTAAATTCCAAGGAAACATTAAGTATTTTATATATATATATATATATATATTATAATTTTAAGTGTTATATATATTAAGTATTATATATACACAAATACATAACATACATATAACTATATACATAAAATATACATAACTATGTATGCATAAGATATGTATAACTACATATATGTAACTTACATATAACTATAAATGTAAATATATAACTACCTTGATGTCATTGCCATTAAGCTGCTTGGATACAACTTCCTAGCTATTTAGCAATATAATATATGACCTATCCAGAAGATAATGAACCATCCCCTAGAAACAAGCTTCATCCAAACTGACAACATTCTTTCTGTACCCATTTATAACTTGATGACAGTATTTTTAGAATAATTTTAATAGTATTGTTGCCAGGGGGCTGCACCTGGGGAGGGCTCTTCTTGCGCACTAGGTGAAGCACTAGGAGAAACCTCAGCCTGGACAGGGGAGGCTTCTTGACTCTGAACGAGAAAGAATTCTTGAGCAGGTTGAATGAGTGTAGGTAAGGAAGGAGTTCATTGAAGCGAGAGTAGCAGTGAAGGGCAGCCACCTGCAGGCAGCAGAGAGCAAGGAAGAGCAGAAGGAGGAAAGGGCAGCTCACTGAACTCCTGACAGGCATAGGGCAGATCCCCAGCCAACTCCTAAAGCCGGGGTCACCTGGCATCCAGTGTCCACTTGGATCTGCATGGCATGGGAGCTAAGTCCCTACCACCCCAAGATTTGGGGGAACCACAGAGCACTGGATGGAGTGAGATTATGTTCTGAGAACTTCCCAAAGACAAAGAAAGGAGATTTTCAGGCAGACTACCAAAGAGCATGATTGTACAGCCACAGTCCTGCTTGGGTCAACCAGGCAATGGGAACTTGCAAGCCCAAATCAGAACTCTTAGTAGCTACTCCCTACTTATCTGGACTAGAACAGAGATAGAGTGAAGACTTGTGTCTGGAAAATAGAATGAAATAGTGAAGTAAAAAAGACACTTACTACTACTGAAAGAGCGCCCAGAGTTGGGCAGTAAGAAGTCTTTATTTAAAAAGTACACACTTGAAGAAAGGGGAGTGTGGGCAACCTCAGAGAGGCAAACCACTTAACGGTTTAGGATTCTGTCTTTAAAGGCTTTCAAGAATGGGGCAAAGGGTGGAGGGTGGGGGAGCATAGGCTTGACATGTGGTCTCATGATTTCTCTCTTCAGTGAGAAGCAATATGTCACCATCCACACTCAGTCCTCTAGATAATTCTCTACTTTAACACAAGGCGTTTATTGATCCAGTTCCTCTCCAAGACAGTGATTTCCCTTGTTAGGGTCCAGGACTCCGGGGTTTCTCCAGAGAACAAACCACACGGACACGGAGATGTAAATCCAAGCAAAGTCTTTATTCAGCCAGCTAGCTGGGGCCGACAGCACCTCCCCTGACACGCAGGCCAAGTCCGAGCTGCCAACCCCCAGGCAACTTTAGGTAGGGATTATATAGGGTTTTTACAGCCGTTGCACCAAAGCCTGCGCATTTCCACAACCAATTATTTTAAAACATTCTATATTTTAACCAATGGAGTTGAAACGAGAACGCCCTGGTTACCTAACCGCTCCCCGTAATCTCTAGCTCACACAAGCGTGTCTTTGTGATTTATCACGGGTTACGTCCCGAGGCTGTCGCCCACTTCTAGTTATCTAACTTAGGGCAGGCGCATTAGCCTCGGGTAGTTTCTACGAAAACTGGGTGGCTCTTGCTCTAGGGTTTAGCTAGGTTTTATTAGTTCTTTTTCCTGACTTTTGATGCTCTTTGCACTTCTTTACATTTCCCCCCTTTTCTTGATCAGACTGAGGAATCTTCCACAGCGGCACCTAGGGCCTGATACTTTTGATGAAGGACCAGAAGTTGGACGGTGTTAACCCTCTCCCATACAAACCTAAGTAGCCTGTTTATTATGCATGGACCGATTGTAAGCAACAACAGCAGGATGACTAATGGCCCCGCAACGGCAGAGAGGAGGGTAGCGAACCAAGGCTTGTATTTGAACCAAGACTCAAACCAGCTTTCGTTACTCTCATATTCTTTACACCTCTTCTCTAGATCCGTTTTTAGTTTGGCTAAGGAATCTCTGACTGCACCTGTCTTATCTACATAGAAACAGCACTCTTCTTTTAGGGCTGCACACAGTCCACCTTCCTTTAAGAACAAGAGGTCCAGGCCCCTTCGGTTTTGTAGGACCACCTCTGACAAGGAGGTGAGGGATTGCTCCAGGTCTGATATTGACTGTCGGAGTTGTTCTAGGTCCCTGTCGACTGCCAGCCTCAGGGCTGTGAGCCCTTTTTCCCGAGTTACAAGGGCTGCGACCCCAGTGCCTGCCCCTGCTATCCCTAGGGAGAAGAGGGTCCCAATGGTCAGGGCGGTAACAACCTCCCTCTTGCTCCGGTGGGGGCTCGGCCTTTCTTCCCAATAAGAAAGGAGAGATTCATGAGAATGATACATTAGGCGAGGTAGAATGGCCACCAGCACACAAAACTCACTGTTAGCATTCAACACAGAGGTGGATAGGGCCAGGGTGAGGCCTGTCTTTGAACAGAGCCACCAGCCCGAGGAGGGTATAATCCACTTTTCCTGCTCCCACGTGGTGTTATTATGGGAGAAGCATAACTGGCTCTGGGCCGTCGGGACTGTGCCTACACATGTACCAGCGACTGAGACCTGAGCAATCGTAAGCCCCCATGGTCTCCCGTCCCAGTAAGTGGGATGGGAGTTGCTGATAGTGTAGGAACTCTTTATCCCGATTGCCTCATAGAAGGGGGGTGAACCTGGGTAGCATAGCCAACAGGGATCGGTGAAGGAGGGACTGGTGTGGTTCAGAGTCTCTGCTACTGCCTGCACCATTTCCCACAAGGGGTTATCTAACCCAGAGGGACCCAAACCCGGTCTTCCTGTGGGCTCTGGAATCAGGGCTACAGCACCTACTGGAACCGGGGCTACGGCTACCAGCAGGGCTATGGGCCAGGCTATGGCGGCTCTGACTACTCGCCCCATGGCTATTACGGCTACGGCCCCAGCTACTACTACAGGTGGGTCCGGGGCATGCGTTCCGGTGGTTGGCCGGCGGATGTGGTTGTCGGTTCCCGCCAGGGCACCCCTCGGGGAGCTGAGCCAGGCGTGAGGCACAGGCGTACGTCCGGTCGACATTTTCTTGTCCCTTTGGCCCAGGTCCTTGTCCTGGATCGAAGGTGTCAGGGGATGTATAACCGGGTTGGGACCTACGGCGGTGCTGGGAGTTGACACGGCTAATTTGATGGTGAGGATTGAGCCTTCATGTTCCCCATGTCCCCCATATTTATAGTACTTTATCCCCCATTTTAGTCCTTTTATCCAACGCGATACCTCAGTCTTTTTGCCCGTCTCGGTGAATTGAATTCGTACCCAATCCTGGTCCCTTCGGTCACAAACCTTGTTCATAGGCATGTGACGAGGGATGCCCTGGTTGACATAAGAAAATTTGACAGCATCCTTTTTTGTAACTGGCCATCTCCGATCCGCATCGTTCGAGGTCACACAGTCCCCTATGTTGGCACACCAGAAGGGCCCCCACCCACATGACTCTCCTTTACCTGCTTCTGGGCAAGCATAAAATCCATGGGAGCGAGCCAAGTTTTGAGGGATGTTGGGCTGCCCCCAAAGGGTTTGGTAACCTTGGTTGATCCGTCAAAGGCAGAAAAACAGGTCAGGCCACCAGGTTCCGAGTGGCGCAGTGTGTTCTGTGGTACTGATGACCTCCCCAGTTGCACCGTTAACCAGCATCCAGGTCAGGTCCCATGGCTGAGGGGGGTTGGTGCCTTCGAGCCGGGGGATGATGCCTGCCCCCAGCTCCACAGATGTGGTTCCCTTGAAGGTCCATATTAAGGTGCTTATCAGCAGGATCCCCTTCATCTTCGGCTTAGGTGTAGTTTTAGGGGATTCGCAGGATGCTGCTGCACCTTCCACTCTTCCTTGCGGGCCCCTGGATCTTTATGAGGCAGGACCTTCCGAACGTGGGTGTGATGCACCCAGGGAGTGATACCATCAACCTTGAGAGCAGTGGGGGTGGTAAACAATACAACATAAGGTCCCGTCCACCTGGGCTCGAGAGTCCTCACTTGGTGTCTCTTGACCCATACCATATCCCCTGGGACTATGCCATGTTCCGGGCTCAGAATTTTCCCACCCTCGTAATATGCTCTAATCAGGGGCCAGACTTCCTGCTGCACTTTAGCGAGAGCTTGCAACACATTCAGATAGTCAGGGGCCGGGTCCTCTGCATCGGGAAGCTGCACTCGCTGAGTTATAGGTGGAGGGGCCCCATACATTATCTCAAATGGAGTTAAACCATGTGCATAGGGGGAGTTCCGAGCACGGAAGATGGCTAAGGGAAGGAGGGTCACCTAGTCCCCGCCAGTCTCCAATACCAATTTAGAAAGGGTCTCCTTCAAGGTCCGATACATTCTTTCTACTTGCCCAGAGCTTTGTGGGTTGTAAGCACAATGTAACTTCCAATCTACCCCCAAAGCCAGGGCTAGTCCCTGCAGGATTTTGCTAATGAAAGCCGGGCCGTTATCAGAACCTATGGCTTCAGGGACCCCATATCTGGGGATGATCTCTTCAATTATTTTTTTTGCTACCACCTGGCTGGTTTCATGCTTGGTTGGAAAAGCCTCCACCCACCCTGAGAAGGTATCCACCATAACCAGCAAATACTTATATCCATACTTCCCTGGTTTTACTTCGGTGAAGTCTATTTCCCAATTCCTCCCTGGAGCCCTCCCCCTTTCCCGAGTACCTGCTGGGTGGTCTTAGCATTGCACAGCTACTGCATTCTTTCGTGATCTGACGAGCTGCCTCATTCTGGTGGGGAAACACCAACTGTGCAGACTGGAAAAGGCTGAGCAGCTTTTTCCAGCCTAGATGGGTGGACCTATGCAGGTTAGCAAGCATGTACTGTCCTAATGCTTCTGGCAGAATCAATCTACCTTCTTGGTCCCTACCCCAATTTCCTTCCCCAAACACTTTCCCTGAGACTTGTTTCCTAATCCACTCGAGGTCCTGAGGGGAATACTCAGGTTTGGGTGGCAGGGCCGGCAGTTCAGATATGGGTATCTCGAGGGCTGCAAGTACAAGGGAGTCCGAGAGGGCCGCCATCTTAGCTTCTGCATCAGCATGGTTGTTGCCGATGGCCTCAGGTGTCTTCTTTGGTTGGTGGCCCGGTACATGTATAACTGCTACCGCCTTTGGTTTTTCGATAGCGGCTAGTAGTCTTTGGACTTCTTGTAGACTCCTCAGTTCCTTTCCTTCCGCGGAATGGAATCCTCTTTCTCGGTAGATGGCACCGTGGACGTGGACATTGCCAAAAGCATACCTGCTATCTGTGTAGATGTTGGCCTGCTTGCCTTAGTCTCTTTCCAGGGCCTCAGCGAGAGCAATAAGTTCCGCCTTCTGTGCTGAGGTGCCAGGGGGCAGAGCTGCGCTCCAGACAACTTCCCCTTCGTGGGTCACTACCGCTGCCCCTGCTCTCCTGACCCCTCCTTGCACAAAGCTGCTCCCGTCTGTGTATCAATTTAGCTCACAGTTCGGCAACGGTGTGTCTTTCAGGTCTGCTCGCACCTGGATAATTCTGGAAAGGATGTCTCTATAATCATGGATGGGGGTCGACAGATCTGGGTCTGGCAGAAGGGTGGCCGGATTTAGGGTCACCGGGTCAGAGAAGACAATTCGTGGAGAATCTAGTAGGAGCCCTTGGTAGTGGGTGAGTCTTGTATTCGTCATCCATTTTCCTGGAGGATGCTTGAGGATCCCCTCTACAGTATGTGGGGTTGTTACCCTCAGGTTCTGGCCAAAAGTCAGCTTGTCTGCCTCTTTTACTAGTAAAGCGATGGCTGCTGGGATACGCAGACAAGGTGGCCACCCAGAGGCCACTGGGTCCAGCCGCTTGGACAAATAGGCCACAGGTCTCTTCCATGGGCCCAGCTGCTGAGTCAGGACTCCTTTAGCTACTCCCTTCCTTTCATCTACAAACAGGATGAAGGGTTTTTCTGGGTCTGGCAGAGATAGGGCAGGGCCCGGAGGAGAGCTTCTTTCAGTCTGTCAAAAGCCTCTTGTGTTTCCTGAGTCCACTGCCAGCCCGGCCCTTCTTTGGTCGCCTCATATAGCGGTCAGGCTATTTCTGCGTACCCTGGAATCCAGAGCCTGCAAAACCCGGCTGAGCCAAGAAATTCCCTCACTCCCCGGGGTGAGGAAGGGACGGGGATAGTCAGGATAGTTTGTTTCATGGCCTGCGTGAGCCACCTGGCTCCATTAGCTATTTTGTACCCCAGGTAGACCACTGACCTCTGACAGATGTGGGCTTTCTTGGCGCTGGCTCGTTATCCCAGTTCACCTAGTTCAGCCAGCAAGTTCCCCGTGGCTTCTTCGCACTCCTCACGGGTTTCTGTGGCCAGCAACAGGTCATCCACATACTGCAGCAGTGTCGCGCGGGGGTGGCTCCTGCGGAAGGGCTCTAGGTCCTGGCTTAGGGCTTCATTGAATAAGGTGGGAGAGTTCTTGAAGCCCTGTGGCAGTCTAGTCCAGGTAAGCTGCCCATTTCTTCCTCCCCCTGGCTCCTGCCACTCAAAGGAAAACAAAGGCTGACTAACTTCAGAGAGTGGGATACTGAAGAAGGCATCTTTCAGGTCTAGAGTAGTATACCACACATGTGAGAGTGGCAGGTGGCTGAGTAGGGTGTAAGGGTTGGGCACTGTAGGGTGAATGTCTTCTATCCTTTCGTTAACCTTTCGCAGGTCCTGCACCGGTCTATAATCTCTACTGCCAGGCTTCCTTACTGGGAGCAGGGGTGTATTCCTTGCAGATTGGCAGGGTTTAAGGATTCCTGTCTCCAACAGTCTGTGGATATGAGGTGCTATCCCTTTCCTAGCCTCTTCCGGTATTGGATACTGCTGGATCCGGATGGGTAGGGCCGCGGCTTTGAGTTGAACAACAACCGGGGACAGATGTTTGGCGAAACCAATTCCTCCGGTTTCAGCCCATGTGGAAGGGAACCTCTGCAACCAAGAGTCCATTTCTTCCTGGCCCCCCTCTTCTTGATCCGCCTGAAACAGACGATGTTCAACGGCCAGGGATAGAGTCAACACATGCACCGGTTGCAGGGGCTGCCCTTCTTTGTCCATGATCATGATCTTTATCCCCTCAGGTTCAAAATGGATGCGTGCCATGACCTTGGTTAGTAAGTCTCTGCCCAGCAACGGTGCGGGTCTCTCGGGTACGACCAGAAATGAGTGGGAGACCTGATGCCTTCCTAGGTCCACTTTTCTGTTAGTAGTCCAGGTACATCTCTTGGACCCTGTCGCTCCTTGGACTATACTTGTGCATCCTGGGTTTAGGGGACCGTGGGCTTGGTTGAGAACTGAATACTGTGCCCTAGTATCTACCATGAACCCAATGGGAGTCCCCTCCATGCACAGGGTTACCCAGGACTCGGGGAGGGGTGCCGAGCCCCGTCCCTGTCAATTCTCCTCTCCTAGGTGTAGGGTCTTAACGGAGTTCCCTCTGCCTTGTTCCCTCCTTTTGGGGCACTCCCTCTTCCAATGCCCATATCTCTTACACAGGGCGCATTGATCTCATCCTAGTCGGGATTGGCGGGGCCCTGTTCTTCGAGGTGATCTAGGGCTCTCCTTCACCCCGGCCAGGAATATCCTGGCCATCTCCTCCCTCTGCTTCTTATTCTCCCTCCTCTGAAATTCTCTGTCTTCTTTCCTATTTTTCTCCTGTATTACCCATTTCTCTTTCCTCAGCCTTTCCTCTCTGTTTTCTGGAGTTTCCCTAGCATTGAAGACCTTTTCCACTTGCTGCAGCATTTCTCTAATAGATATTTCCCCCAGGTCATCCCACTTGTGGAGTTTCCTCCGGATATCGGGGGCTGCCTGGTTGATGAATGAGAGGACTACAGCTGATCTATGTTCCTCTGCTTCTGGCTTTATGGGGGTATATTGCCTGTAAGCATCAAACAGCCTTTCCAGATATGTGGCCGGGCTTTCCATTTCCCCCTGAACAATAGTTTTTACTTTAGCCAGGTCAGTGGGCCGCCTGGCGGCCGCCTGGAGACCAGTCATCAGAGTCTGGCGGTAGACCCGGAGATGCTCCCTACCTTCTGCAGTCCCGAAGTCCCAATTCGGGCACGCAAGTGGGAACACCTCGTCGATGATGGGCTGGAGGGTACTGGGTCTTCCATTTTCTCCAAGGACAATTTTCCTGGCCTCACTGAGGATACACTCTTGCTCTTCCATTGTGAAGAGGGTGCGGAGCAATTGCTGGCAGTCGTCCCATGTGGGACAATGGGTAAACATAACGGACTCCACCAGACCTATAAGACACTTGGGGTCCTCCGAGAAGGGAGGGTTCTGAGTCCTCCAATTATAGAGGTCACTAGATGAAAAGGGCCAGTACTGATATTGTTGAGCTCCGTCCGGACCACCTGCACCGATGGCACGCACAGGCAGGACCGGCACTGCTCCTTCTGAGGTGGAGGAGGGAGCCTCCCCTTCTTGTTCCCTGGCCCCCTGAGGCCTTAACTGCATTCCTCCCACTATCCCTGGCCTCCTGCCCTCTCTTGCTGGAGAGCCTGGAAAAACTGCAGCCATTCCTCCCGCTCTCCCTGGCCTCCTGTCTTCTCTTGCTGAAGAATCTGAGGAAGCTGCAGCTGCCTGGTCCCTGCTGGGCTCCCCAACCTCATTTTCTACCCCCCCGGTGGCTTCACTGCATTCCTCCCTCCGAGCTGCATACGGGGGTGGCCGCTCAATCAGCAGAGGGGGGTAGAGGGGAGAACTGTCTGGGAGAACGGGCGGTGCACTCGGGGTTCTGGCCCTGTGATCAGAGGGCTTTAAATCTTCCCGGGCAACTAGGACGGAGGTCTTTAGTGGGTCGGTGTGAGGTTTCCCCACCAAAAAGGGCCTCAGCCAGTAAGGGGGATTCTCGGCCAAATTTTCCCAGACAAGAATATAGGGAAGTTGGTCAGGGTGGCCCTCAGGGTCTGGCTGGGAGATAATGGCTTTGACTTTGCCGATAAGGTCCAAGGAAAGAGACCCCTGCATCAGCCAGCCTACTCCAAAGGAAGGCCACTCGGCCGAGCAAAGGGTGTCGAGCTTACCTTTCTTGATGCTAAGACCCATATTTAAGGCCTGTTCCTTGACCTTCGGAAAATGGGAAAGGATCAGACCTTTAGGAGTAGCCTGAGTCTGGCCCATAGTGAAAATGCAAGGAAGACAGAGGCAAGGGACAGAGATGCCACTTTAAACAAGATGACTGGTGTATGTGCTTGTGAACGGGTGCCTGTCATTGCACAGTTTTTCTTCTGCGGGGGACGCGAATTTATCTGGGATTCGCAACTGTGACCCCCTTATCCTGTCACGGGAGTCTTCTAGCGGCGGGCGCCCTAATGGCTCTTAATTGCCCGACCTGTGCCCGCAGGGGAATGATTTAGTGGCAGAAAGGAGGGGCAGAAAGAACAGGAGAATCTCAGAGTAGGAGAAACTTAAAAGGAAAAGTGCAAAAAGAAATATAAACCAAAACACAATAAAAGAATCAACAATAACACTAAACACACACACCACATCTGATCGCACTCGCTCGGACCGGTCCTTCTCTCACTCTGGTGCGCACCACACTCACCACTCTCAGGATCCTTAGAAACTCTCGTGATTCTCCCGAAAGACGTCCACTCGGACTGCTGCAGGGTGACGAGCTCGATCTTTTCCTCCTCAGGTGCCAGGTTCCTGCCGATTGGACTTGCCTTCCCAAGGCCGAGTCACTCGGACCCCAGGGCCAGGATTGGTTACCTGGACTTCACCCAGGGTCGCTAACCTGGGGGCCAGGACTACCAACCTGGACTTCCTCACTCGGGGTCCCTAACCCTAGACCATACATGGGATGGCGACTCCCGCTTTATAATGGATTTATGCAGACATGAGGGGGTGACCCTTGAATTACACTGCCCCGTCCGGACAATTAGACATTGCCTCCAGCCGTCCCTTGTTCTCAGGGAAGTTACTCGTATCCCGGACGAGCCCCCAAAATGTTAGGGTCCAGGACTCCGGGGTTTCTCCAGAGAACAAACCACATGGACACGGAGATGTAAATCCAAGCAAAGTCTTTATTCAGCCAGCTAGCTGGGGCCGACAGCACCTCCTCTGACACGCAGGCCGAGTCCGAGCTGCCGACCCCCAAGCAAATTTAGGTAGGGATTATATAGGGTTTTTACAGCCGTTGCACCAAAGCCTGCGCATTTCCACAACCAATTATTTTAAAACATTCTATATTTTAACCAATGGAGTTGAAACGAGAACGCCCTGGTTACCTAACCGCTCCCCGTAATCTCTAGCTCACACAAGCGTGTCTTTGTGATTTATCACGGGTTACGTCCCGAGGCTGTCGCCCACTTCTAGTTATCTAACTTAGGGCAGGCGCATTAGCCTCGGGTAGTTTCTACGAAAACTGGGTGGCTCTTGCTCTAGGGTTTAGCTAGGTTTTATTAGTTCTTTTTCCTGACTTTTGATGCTCTTTGCACTTCTTTACAACCTCAAGCACTGGGAACATGTCAGTTAAGGCTGTTTGCCCTGCCTTAAATTAGTGTGGGTTATTGTCTGATTACCAAAGAATGTGTTAGGAATCTTACCTCCTAACTCCCTGGTTTTTAAAATGGAATCTTAGCCTTAAGATGGAGTCCCTCCTTTTCTTACTCTACTATTTATATCTTGGCATTTTTCATCATAGGCAGGAAAAGTTTATCAGGATGCTTGTCCCATGTCCCTGCCCTACTCAGGATTAGCTTATGTCTGATAGGAATGTTTTAGTAGCTAGTTTACCTAAAACATCTTTCCTATTTAATGTTTAATCCTAGTAAAGGGGAATCATTTTCAGACTCATAATTCGGAAAAACTTACTGGATGGCATTTTAATTTAATTCATGTGGTACCTCTACAAGTTGAAATTGTGATAATCCCCACAATTATAGAAAAGCCGGTAATTTTCTCATATTTTACGTAAGTGTGGAGAACTTTCAATAAATATTCATTTATGTTGTATCCATTTTTTAAAATTTGCTCTCATTATGTCAATATGACATGATAAGCCTATGAAATATTCTGAAATTACATGGCTGATTTTAGAGGCTCTTCCAGGATTATATAGTCCCTGACAGGATTCTCTTTGTTGCATGCCCAGAGATCAAATTTTGCCTAAGGCAGGTACTTCACTTAATTTAGTGTAAATGCCTACGATTGCCCAAATTAAAGCAAATGTTTTAAATAATTTAGTGCATATCAGTTGTCCTAATGTACCATGGCCAGGTTTATAAATATAATTGCATCAGAAACAAATCTTAAATGTTCCTCATCATCTTGTAGAGCAGGTTTTCTTTTTCAGATTCAGGAAACTTCCCTGTTTAAGACAGGAACTAGCGAAATATAACCGCCGGCTCGGTTACAAATCACACTGTCAGTCTGCACACTTCGCATGACCACTGCACACGATTCCACTTTTCCAGCACTTTTCCTACTCCTTCCCAATTGAGCTTTCAGCCTCCATCCCTTCCTTTGGCAAATGATTGCTTCTCCTAGACCTATTCTTTTCTAACTTGAGCATGCAGCAGAGTCACCTGAAGGTATTAATCAAACACATCTACACACCAGAGTCTCGGATTCAGTAAGTCTGATCTGTGGCCCAAGAATTTGCATTTTTTATAATTTCTCAATCAATGTTAATGCTGTTCGTGAGCTTTGAGAACTACTGCTCTCACCCATCCCTTGGAGGTTTCTGGCACTAAGCTAATGCTGGCCACATACAATTTTCATTCCTCATATTTCTGAGACATCCACTCTCTGACTCAGCATCATTTTTTGCACTACATTCATACCACCTGCCCTGGCTATTCCATCTATCTGATGCCTTCATACCTGCCATTAGAGGAAGAAATTGCAGACTGATAAAAAGAAGTTCTTATGTATGTGTAGGCATCCATAGAGCATTTTATCAGACATCATTCTTACTACTTCTTTCACATGTAATGGTTGCCTCCCTAAGATTTGAAATTAAGTGACAATGGATGATATCATTTCAGTAGCAGCACCTTTATTCTGAAGCACTGCCATCACAACCAGAGATCTAGTGTTCAATAAAATGCTTGCGTGTGAAAAATGTTGTTTGAGACTTTTCATGTATCATGCTCCATCATTTAGGAACTTACAATATTCATCTTCCCATGGCTACCTTCCTGTTGTGGAAGAAGATGAAAAACAGAGACTTTAGCTCATTTCAAATGAATCAAAATTTTAAAAAAACAACCTTTGGTTGTATAAAAAGTAGAAGCAGCCTTTGGCTTCTGGCTATGAATGTTATTTCAACAGTAATGAGGCCTGCATTAGTAATCTGGAAAAAAAGAAAGAAAATTATTTGTGTATTTGCATGACATTAAAGAAATACAAACAGAGTTTAAATATTACACAATGGTGTGTGTGTGTGTGTCTGTGTGCCTGTGTGTATAGGGGTACCTCCATTATTAAATATTTCTTCTAAGAGTCTTTAACAAGCAATTAATGTTCATAAATAGTCAATTCCAAATGATATTGAAGGAATAATTAGATTGAGGGAAAGTTGTAAACTAGGTATAACCATTTGGGCAGTTGACAGTAAAATAAAATCAGCACACAACATGATAGCATACTTGAAAACATCTTTTCAGCAGTTTCCAAAATGACTTTTTCTGACTTAAAGATTCTCTAATCTAGTAGTTCTCCCATTTGGTTATATCCCAATTTTATGAATTGACATTAAATTCAACAACTTCTTTCAGAGGCAATCCACATAAAATAATGGTCCTGATCCTTATTCCTTGGAATTACAGAAGGAATTTTGCATATTACTGGCACTTAATTTTTTTGGAAAGGACAGTTCAAAACTTATTTTCAAAGAATGGTCTGCAGGTGAAAGACACTCATGTCTGCACCTCAGGAGATCCTGAAAGGGCTTTGTATTCAGCTTTAGCCCCTCCAGCCATGGTCAGAGGTCAATGCAGCTCAACCAGGGACTGGCAGGAGACATGCCCATGCATGTCTGGACTCAGTCTTGTCTGTGGAAACTGAAACAGCTGTGGGGTTCAGTTTCAGCCCCTTTCCACCATTGTCCAGGACCAGCCTAGCCCATACAGGGAGACCCATCTGACGAGTAGGCAGCAGCCTTCCCAGGAACCTGGCAGTAGCCACACCCACCATGCCAGCTGTCTGAGGATCCAGCTGTGGGTCCTGAAGGGGACCCATTTCCCAGTGCTACCTTCCTGCATAGGGTACTGGCATTGGTCCCATCTAGCCAGTGACTGGACAGGATCCATGCCTGCCCAAGCCCCTGGTAATAAACTCATTAACCATGCACCCCATTGCAGACCCAGTGACAGCCTTGTTACCAGCAGTAACCCCGGTATGACTGAAGTGCCAGAGGTAATCCCATCAGCTCAGGGATTAAGCAGGAGAAGGCCTTTACCTACTAAAACCAGTATGCAAAAACCAGAAAAAAGAATTCCTTCATATGCACAAATGCAAATCTACCTGGATCACAAAGAATGAGGCAAATATGACACCACCAAAGGAAACTTTTAAAGCTCTACTAATCAACTCCAAAGAAATGGAGATCTGTGATTTACTGACAAAGAATTCAAAATAATCATATAAAAGAAACTGAATAAAATGCAAAAGAACAAAGATAAATAACTGTAGCTCCAGACAGAGGGGTTCCCAGCTCTGGGCAAGCTCACTATGAATTTGTGGAGACCAAATATGACACCAGAACATTGGGGGTATAAGGGGTTCATTCTTACTAAGCTTTATTCTCATGGCGGTCACCTGGCCGTCTGCAAGTGGCAAGCCCATCTCCATCTCTGTCTTAGGTCCAGCCTCTGCTCCAGGCACTGCCTTCGCTCATGGCTCCCCAGTCTGCACTCCCTCCTGCTCTCTTCCTAGCATGGGGCTCTGCTGCTTCCCTCTTCTCCTGGCTCCACTCTCCTGCTTCCCTTTGCCCTTCTCTCTTGGCTCTCTGCTTCTGCTTCTGGCTCTGCTCTAGCACTGGGCAGAGATCTCCTTAAAGCAGTATCAGCTGTAAATAGTTTACTGCCAGTAGGTATACAAGTACACGCCTGTGTAGTAGGCTAAGTGTTACCTCCTTGCACACATACAGTGGGCGAGATTGGAGTCAAGTTGGTGCGATTGGAGAATCCTGGCCATGGAATTTCCATTTTCCTTACAACAACTAAATGAAATCAGGAAAACAATGCATGAACAAAATGATAAGTTTAACAAAGAAATAGAAATTCTCAAGGATAGACCATACATTGGGCCACAAAAATAAGCCTGAACAAATTTGAGAAGATTGAAATCAAATGCAGTATCTTTTCTGACCACGAAGGTATGAAGCCAGAAATCAGAAATTAAGAAGAGAAAAGGAGAAGAGGAGGAAAACTGAAAAATTCACAAATTAATGGTAATTAAAACAACACATTCCTGAACAACCAATGGATCAAAGAAGAAATCAAAAGGGAAATTGGAAAATATTTTCAGATAAGTGAAAATGAAAACACGATATATTAAAACCTTTCGCCAGACTAACAGAGGGAAAAAGATAGACCACTTAAATTTTTAAAAATTTATAAATGAAGAGAAACATTACAACTGACACCACAGAAATACAAGAATCATAGAAGCTATGATGAACAATTATATGCCAGAAAATTGGATGACCATTAGATAAATTGCCATTAGATAAATTCCTAGAAACATACAACCTACCAAGACCAAATCATGAAGAAATAGAAAAATCTGAACTGAGTAATAATAACTAAGGAGATTGAATCAGTCATCAAAAGGCTCCCAAAAGAGAAAGTCTAGTACTAGATGGTTTCACTAGTGAATACTGCCAGACATTTAAAGAAGAATTCAGACTAATCCTTCTCATACTCTTACAAAAAGTTGTAGAGGCGGGAACACTCCCAACCTCATTTTATGAGGCCAGCATTGCCCTACTAAAGCTAGATAAGGACACTTCAGGATAAGAAAACTAACAGTCGAAATCCCTGATGAATACAGATACAAAAATTCTCAAAAAACATTCTAGCAAACCAATTCAATAGTACATTAAAACATCATACACCAAGATCAAGTGGGATTTGTCCCTGTGATGCAAGGATGGTTCAATATATGTAAGTTGATAAATATGATATTAATAGAATGAAAGATAAAAATCATATGATTCAATAGATGAAGAAAAAGCATTTGACAAAGTTCAATGTCTCTATATGATAAAAGCTGTCAAGAAATTGGGTATAAAAGGAACATACTTCAACATACTAAAGGTCATATATGAAAAACTCATGGCTAACCTCATCCTGAATTGTTTTCCACCATTGAAAAATTGAAAGCTTTTCTTCTAAAATCAGAAATAAGACAAGGATGCTCTGACTCTTATGACTTCTATTCAACAAAGTACCATAATTCCTAACCAGAGCAATTAGGCAAGAAAAGTAAAGAAGCATCCAAATTGGAAAAGAAGAAGGAAAATTGTGTTTCAAATGACATGATCTTATGTATAGAAAACCCTAATGATGCCACCAAAAAAACCTGTCAGAACTAATAAATGAATTCAGTAGTTTCAGGATGCAAAATCAATATACAAAAATCAGTTGCATTTTTATACATTAACAGCAAAACATCTGAAAGAGAAATAAAGAAAGAAAAAAAATCCTATTCACAATAGCATCAAAAAGAAAAAAAATATTTAGGAATAAATTTAATCAAAGAGGTGAACGATCTATTACCACAAACTATGAAATTCATGAAAGAAATTGAAGAAGACTCAAATAAATGTAAAGATATACATGTTCATTGATGAGAAGAATTAATATTGTTAAAATGTCCACACTACCAAAAGCCATCTTTAGATTCAATGAAATCCCTATCAAAACTCTAATAGCATTTTTTGCAGTAATAGAAAAAAATGCTAAAATTCATATAGACCCACAAATGATCCTGAATAGCCAAAGCAAATTTGAGAAAAAGAACAAAGTTGGAGGCATTACATCTCCTTTTTAATTATACTACAAAAGCTATTGTAATCAACAAAACAGTATGGTACTGCCATAAAGACACATAGACCAACAAAACAGAATGAAATGTCCAGAAATAAAATCATATATATATGGCCAACTAATATTTTCAAGGGAGCCAAGAATTCTCAATGAGTAAAAGATAGTCTTTACAATAAATGATCTTGGTTAAGTTGGATATTTACATGCAAAAGAATGAAATTGGACCCCTTTCTTACACAGCTCATAAAAAGCAAAGTGAAGTGGATTGATAAATGTAAGACCTGAAACCGTAGAAGTCCCAGAAGAAAATATGAAATGGAAAGCTCCTTGATGTTGCTTTTTGACAATGATTTTTTTGGATGTAATACCAAAAGCACAAACAACAAAGCAAAAATAAACAAGTGGGACTACTTCAAATTGAAAAGCTTCTATGCAGCAAAAGAAACAGTCAACAGAATGGGGAGGCAACCTATGGAATGAAAGAAATATTTGTAAACCATATATCTGTTAAGGGCTTAATATCCAACATATATAAGGAATTCATACCACTTAATAGCAAGAACACAGTCTGATTTTAAAAGGGCATATGTCAATAATATCTCAATAAAACTGGGGGGAAAGCAAACTACTTGTATAGACATTTTTCTGAAAAGATGTTCAACATCATTAATTATCAGGGAAGTGCAAATCAAACCACAATGGGATATCATATAACATGTGTCAGAATGACTATCAAAACTAGACAAAAGATAGCAAAAGTTGATGAGGATGTGGAGGAAAGGGAATCCTAGTGCACTATTGGTGGGAATGTAAACTGGTACAGCCCCTATGGAAAACAGTAGGGAGTTTTCTCCAAAATTAAAAACAGAGCTACTTATGATACAGCAATTCTCCTGAGTGTTTATCTGCAGGGAATAAAATGATCTCAGAGGTATTGCACCCCCATGCACATTACAGCATTATTCACAATAGTACATAGGAACAACCTAAGATTCCATCAATGGATGAATGGTTAAAGAACATGTGTTATGTGTAAACAATGGAACATCATTCAGATATAATAAAGAAGGAAATTGTGCTATTTGCAACAACATGGACCTTGTGTGCATTATGCTAAGTGAAATAACTCAGAGAAAGACAAATACTGTATGACCTCACTTATATGTGGAATCTTAAAAAAAAAAAAGCCAAAGTCAGAAACAGAGTAGAATAGTTTACTAGGGGCTGGGACTGAGGGAAGTGGGGGTATCTTGGTCAAAGGATATAAACTTCCAGTTTTAAGATGAATACACTAGGATCTAATATTTCAAATAGTGACTGTAGTTAACAATACTGCATCATATGCTTGAAAGCAGCTTAGAGAGTAAATAAAATGTTCTTATCACATACAAAAAAACTTTAATTATATGAGGTAATGAATGTGTTAACTAACCTTACTGTGGGCAATCATTTCAGATTATATATATACATATATATACATGTATATATATGTATATATGTATGTGTATATATATATATCTCAAGTGATCATGTTATATATCTTAAATTTACACTGTTATATGTCAATTATATCTCAATAAGGATGGACATTTTTTTTAAAGATTTCTTTCAAAAGAAAAGAAACATGAAGAAAATTCTTCATGGGACGGTGTTTTATCAAGGGAACCTTACCATAGTCATTTCTGCTTCCTGCACGAAATTCAACTTTTTTCGATTTGGTATTTAACTTGGGTTTCATTTAATTTTCACAGTCACCAGAAGAAAGCCTCACCTTAGGACGGAAGGGCTATCTGGCAATTACAAGATGCGTGTAACTAGAAGCCACAGCAAGCAAGCAGATACAGGGTTTGGTTCAGGAAAAGACTGTTCTCATCAGAACACAGGCCACAGAATTGACAATGAGCCACTGTTTGTCCAACCACCGACTCAAATTTTGCTTCTGAAAGAGGGATGTGATGAGTGGATGTGACTGATTATGCATGCAAACTCAAATCCAGCATTTTCTTAGGTGGTGCTTTAGTGTAAGGCCAGTTTTTCTAACATTGTCAGCAGCTTTTCTATTCACAGCAGCAGCAATCCAATTAAAATGGCCATCAGAGCAGAGCTGAGCTGCATTAAATGGTTCCCATTAATGTCGTATTTAATTTAGAAGTATAGTACTGGAGATGTTCATTACAGTTCTCTGCAAATCTCCATTCAGCCTGTAGAATCAAGTTTTATAAATTATGTTTACATCTTTTGGGAAAAACAAAGATCAATTTGTTTGCATCTCCAAAGAATGCTGCTGTGTTTATGTTCCTTTAAATCTGAAATATACATGTCCCTGTGTTAAACCAGTTTTCTGTACTAATCTTTCATGAAAGTGTGAGGAGAAGGGACATACATTCTAAAACAAAATCTCAAAGCAGTTCACAAACTGCCAGGGGTCTTATTTAACATGTCTTCCAGGAGGCAAAGGTTAGAGTTAGAACTGAATTATTCTGTTGGATTTTCAGGATTGACAATACTGTTAAGCCTATTTTGTCACATAATTTAGAATCAGTCAAATAGGAAGCTCTGATGGTAAGTTTTTACAAAATGTACTGAGGAGTACTACTATTGAAATGAGGTACAAAGCGTCCCTGACAATACTTTGGGCTCTGCCCAAGGATCAGTTCAGCACTCGCCTGAATGAACAGTGAGCTCTGATTGATTTGTTCGACCTACACCCTTATTTTGATTTCAGAGGTAAAGATTTTTGACAAACATGTACATATTAAAAAAAAAAATCTTACACATAAAATAAAGATTAGTATGTAAAGAAATACACATCAGTAAGACAATAAAAATAAACACATTATGAATAGGCAAAAGATATGAACAGATAATCCATGGAAGAAAAAAGTCAAGGCTCTAAAAACACACAAAAATATGTTCAAACAGAAGAGCAATCAGAGAAGTACAGATTCAAATAACAAAATATACTGTCGTAATTATCAGAGAGGCCAAACATTTCAGTGTAATACTATCAGGTTGGGGGAAAAGTTATAGAAGTTGGGGAACTCTCTCCATTTCTAGAAATGCAAAGTGATGAAACAAATGTGGAGAGAAATTCACACAACGTAGAAAATCCATCAACCTTTTGAATAGAAGTCTCAAATCTAAGTTTGTATTATACCATGGAAAATAACTCAGACATGTATATGGGTATAAATTCGATTTAATTCTGTATGATGAGTTTTTTTTTTCCTTTTAAGTTTTTATTTTGACGTAAGTTTGAACTTACAGAGAAGTTTCAAGAATAACATAAATCATTTGCCCTGATATTTCAAGTGCTAACCCATTAGTGTGCTCTTATGCTCTTTATCTTGCTAAATTATTTTTCTGAACCATTTGAGAAAAAGCTGCAAACATGATGTTCTATCCCTCTTTCATTATGTCGGTGTGTTTCCTAAAAATAAGAACATTGTCTCACTTAACCAAAATGCAATTATCAACATCAAGAAATGAATATTGATTCCATATTATTACCTAGCCTGAAGATCTATTCAAATTGCATCCATTGTCTCAATTGCATTCTTTGAAGTATAAGAAAATGCCAAATCATTCATTGCATTCTAATGTCCCTTCTCTTCAGTTTCCTTTAATCTGGGGATCTCCTCAGTCTTCCTGTCTTTCATGACATTTAAAATTTTAGAAGGGTAACAGGCCAGTAATTTTGTGGAGATCCCCTCAATCTGGACTTATCCAGTGTTTCCTCATGATTAGATACAGTTTATGTATTTTGGCAGGAATACCACAGAAGTGATGCTGTATTCTCAGTGTATCTGTCAGGAAGCACATGATTCTGATTTGTTCCATTATAGTGTCATTTATTTTGATCACTTGGATAAGAAGACGTTTGCCAGTTTTCTCCACATACAAATTGTACCTTTCTCTTTATAATTAAGAAGTAATTCGGGAGGCGTTACCTTGAGACTATGTAAATATTTCCTATTATTTCCCAAACTTTCTCCCACTCATTCTAATATCTATTGATGATTCTTGTCTATATCCAGTATTTGATGATTGTCAAATGGTATTTTGGTAATTCTGTCATTCTTTCTATGCGTATTAGCTGACTTTCTAATATAGGAAGTGTTTTTCCTCCTCTTTTATTTATTCATTTGTTTGTATTAGTATTGACTCACTAATTCTTATTTTATTCAATGACTTATCATCTGTATCATCACCATTTTATTTGATGCTCCTGTTTTCCCAGATGTGGCCATAGGAAACCAGCTCCTAGGTCCTCTTGGCTTATCCTCACCATCTATCTACCTTGCTTTGTGGCACAAAAAGGTGTTCAGTAGAAACTGACAGACTTTAGTCATTTAAAGCAATGTTAACAAAGTACTTCAGAAACAAAGTTTTTTTCTCTTCTTTTATTGAAGTATAGTTGACATACAATATTATATTAGTTTCAGTATACAACAGAGTGACTCAACAATTATATACATTATAAAATGTCCACGTTGATAAGAGTGGTTACCATCCATCACAATACAAAGTTGTTACAACATTACTGCTTATATCCCTATACTGTACTTTACATCCCCATGACTTACTTATTTTATAATGAGAAGTTTTTACCTCTTACATCTTTATCCCCTCTACCTACATCCCGTGTCCCCTAGGACAATCATCAGCTTGTTCTCTGTATTTATCAGTCTATTTCTGTTTTCTTTGTTCATCTGTTTTGTTTTATAGAGTCTGTGACATCATATGGTATTTGTCTTTCACTGTCTGATTTATTTCACTTAGTATAATACCCTCTAGGTTCATCCATGTTAACGTCAATGGCAACATTTCTTTCTTTTTTTATGGCTGAGTAATACTACATTGGATATATATATGTACCACATAAAAATACAACCACTTGTCTGAGTTAAATATTTTCTTGGACAAATAGAAAATTAAAGGCCATATTCAGATGTGTGACATTTGTTTCATGTAGGATGATCTCACTTTAAATAGTTAGATTTAGAGATGGTTAGAAAAATGATTAGTATATAGACATATGAGCCAGATATGTTAAAGGCAATCTTATACCAAATTTTGTCATCTGTGATTATCAGTGACTTTTTCTTTGTCTCATTGAGGATCCTTTGAGCGCCAGTGACAGAAACCTACTTAAAGTAGCCTATGTTTAAAAAAGAGAGACAGGAAACAAAAATTAGAGAGTGAGACCTTGCAAAAGGAAGAAGAAAAAGAGCAATAGGGATACATAAACATGGAAAGATAATGAATCCTTTTGTATAGCTGAGAAAAAAGGGTGGCTTTACTAAACTCTCACTGGAAGAGTTTGACATAAGAGCAACAGCCTAAGGTTTGGAAAGTTGATGCCACAAAAGACCCTTTATATCATTTGGAACAAGGTGTGATGATTAATTTTATGTGTCAGTTTGACAGGGCTGCAGTGCCAAGATATTTGGTCCATCAGTATTCTGGCTATTTCTGTAATGGTGGTTTGAGAGGAGATTAACATTTAAATAACATAATTATATATAATATATATATTTTTATATTTATATATATATATATATATAATATATATATAATATTTATATATAATATATATAAAGAGAATAAACAATAAATATGTAAAGTATATGTGTGTTGGTTTTACAATTTTAAATATAGGTATCAAGGTAGGCCCAATTGAAAAAGTGATATTTTTGCAAGGAATTAAAGGAGATAAGGGCATTGGCCAGGGCTGTATGTGGGGAAAGGGAGCAACAGGCAGAAGGAATGACAATAGAAAAAAATAACTGTGGGCACATGCCTGGCATTTTCAAGGAACAGCCAGGAGGAGCTCTAGTGTACGGCTATAGTGGAGAGAGGGAGGGAGAGATTACTAAGGGATGCAGTCAAGAAAGACAGCAGTGAAGACCACTTCTTACAGACACTTGTAGAGCTTCACTTTATGAGGACTTAACTACTCTTAATAAGCTGGAGAGACTGAAGGATTTTGAACAAAGAAGAGGCATGATCTAACTTAACTTTTGAAAACCTTTGAATTATGGAAAGTTCTAAGCACACAAGAACACAGTGTATCAGATTCCCAAACACTCACCACCAAGCTTCAGTTGCCACTAACGTTCTGTCACATCTTTGTTCCCAGTATCCCCCACTATTTTTTTTAAACTTGATGGGAAATGTACTGATCTCAAAAACACAGTTCAGTAAGGTGGGGAAAAAAATGTATACCCCTGTGTAGCCAATATTTCTATTACCCTTGAAAGTTCACTGTGCTTCTTTCCAGTCAGATCTCCTCAGAGAGGAAACCACGACTGGAGTCTCTCTCTTCTTAGATGCTCCTCTGCCTGCTTTACCCAGACTATGCACCTGTTTCGAGGAACAAAACTTCTGCGAGTCATAGCCCACCCCTGATGATTTCAGCCCTTCTGATATGAGTCTGCATTTTTTCCACAGCTTTATAAGAAAATTAATTTTGGTTTAGCCTTTTTTTGCCCTTGCTGATTCCATGGGCATGAAAGTCCTCACATCCTACATTTTAACCACACGTGAAACTCCCTGACTGGATGAGAGGATGAGACCCCCCCACAGTGGGAGTAGATGAGGACCAGCACTAAGCCATGGGGTGCTCTCTTCTCATGCCTGACAAAAACAGGGTGATGAGCTTATGCGATTGTCCTGGAAGACAGACAGGGAGTGTTAGGAGATAAGGAGGGTGGTATCCGGAGCTCCCTCTTGATCTTTGTCGCTGGAGGCCAGGCAGTCTGGACGAAAGTGACTTTAAGTGCCCACACGTGGGGCCATCTTGATCCCTGTTGAGAAGGTCTGGGGAAGCTTGATGTTATTCCAGTTGTGCAGAACCTTCTTATCCCCAAGGATCGGAATGTAGAAAATTTGGGGAGAGAAGGTCTTCCTCTCAGTGTGATGGTGTTCTCTCAAGAATACTATTTATTGTGCAATATAATCCTAGGAAGGTGATAAAATAATCCGTGTTAAAAAACTTCTTGGACAATTGTCTATGTTGCCCAGTTCTAAATCACTAACTCTACTTTGTAAAAGGAAATAGTTACTTTATTTGTGGTCTAGCTGAAACAGGCATCTCTCTTGACCAAGAATTTCCCTAACCAAGTAGGTACCTGAGGGCTTTTCTGTTTCTGCTTCTAGTCCTCTGTGAAGCTCAAGGATGCTGCTTGCCTTTGGAGGCCCCTAAAGTATTTCTAAGAAAGTCTCTCTCTCTCTTTTTTAACTTAGGTTACTTTAAATAGATTTCTGTCACTGGCACTAAAATGATTCTGACTAAGACAAGGAAAACATCACTGATTATTGCAGATGACAAAATTGGTATGAGATTGTGCCATATCCAGCATATATATCTAGATTCTAATCTTCATCTTTCTAAACTATCCCGAAATCTAACAATTTAAAGTGACATCATCTTATATGAAACGGGCATTACATATCTGGATATGGCCTTTTACTTTCCTACCTTCTTTCAGGAAAAGTATTTAGCTCAGACAAATGACTGTACTTAAGATATATATATAGTATTCTAAACCTGGTTATTAAATGTGGAGGACTTTAATTAAAAACACCTACCTTCTAAATTTTTTTCCTCTTATATAAATACAATTTTAGCTGGGCCATAATCACAGTGGAGTATCTAATCTCTATTTCAATATGATTGAAACTCAATTTCAAAGGTTTTAGAACTATTGAAAATGACTGCCAAATTTCCCTACATATAGAAAAACTTCAATAATTCAGATTACTTAGAGAATTCTTATGTGCAATAGAAAAGGCTTTTTTTTGTTTTAAGTACACTTTTGTTATGAAATAGCACAGACTAAAATCAATAGTGTTCATAAATAGATGTAATAGCAGAAACTGCTTTAATGAATTCATTTATTTGTTCAGCATAGCTTTTGAGTGACCACTATGCAAAAAGCTGAGCTAGGCACTGAGACTTTATATATTACAACTACCTTGTATTTTCTCCTATTTAGTAATTGAATAGAGTTTGTTATAGATTATGCCTTTCCCTTAAGTCATGTTCATATTTGCAAGAATATGCTATTGAATGTAGTACTCTTAGGTCATTTTGTTTGTTAATTTAGTAAGCAATGAAATAGCAGAGATTGGAAAGCATTAGAGATCTGAATTAAGTTTCCCTGGGGTGTAGTTCTGTTTACAAGAGTCTGAACTTCACAGTGAATTTAACATTTTTGAATTCTAGCTAAAAGGAGACTGAGAAGAGAATATGAAGAAATACTGAGTGAAAAAAATTGACAGACAAGAAGCAGTGTATGACATGGAATAATGAAAATTAGAAAAAAGAAAAAAACAGATTCATATGTGACAAGCAATAGGTTATTACCTAGATGTAGCTTTTAAAGGGTAAAATGGGAAAATTGAAACTATTCACTGCCTAGATATTATTAAGGTTTATAAGATGGGGGTGATCTGTGTACTGAAACTCCAACACTTTGATCTTTTTATTATGTCCAATGAAAAAAAGATTTGAAATATGAAAATACTGCCTCTAATGTCATGTAAATAAGGTGCATACCTCTCTGAGTTCGGTGATATTTTCAGTGAAACAAGAAAAGTATCAATTCCACCCAGGTTTGGTAACTTTGTTTGAAGGTTTGTATGGAACAAACCTCAATAAACATATTGAATTGTAACCACCTGAATATTTGAAATATTTTCTCATTTACAAAGGAGACTTATTTGGAAGGCAGAATTAAATTACAAGATCTCAAACCAAATATATGGTCTGAGTTATTCAGTCAAAAAACTGGTCATCTTATTAGACATGAAGTTCTTTAAAGGTAAAGATTTCTCTATCCTTACTAACTCTACAAAAAGTAACTCTCTACCATGTGTTCTTGAAGTCATACACTAGCTCCTAATGATCACCCTTGATGAATCACATTATTTTCTAAAAGGGAGTGATTTTCAATCCATTGTGCAATTCTACAAGAAAAAACTCTTACTGTTTTGTAGAATATTAAATCCATTTAAAAATTTCATTTAAAAAATTTGAAAAGCATTTATTAATATCGATATCTTTGCTTTATATATCTATATTTTCATATATATTACCTATATAAACATAAATATATATATATTTTCCTTGATAGTTAAAAGATTATTCATAGTGGTTCAGTGTTCCTGTCTGTGTATTTTTAATTCCTCCATATAAGGTTTAGGTTTCTATGGAGACCTAGTTGCTTGCTTGTCTCTTCACTCATCTCTTCATTTTTTTTTTCAAGAAGTTTACTCTAAACTTTCTGTTTTGGACTGAATGTTTGTGTCTCCTCAGAATTTATACGTTGAAATTCTAATCCCCGATGTGATGGCATTAAGAGGTGGGGCCTTTGGGAAGTAATTAGGTCATGAGCCCCTCATTAATGAGATGTATAAAATGGACCCCTGAGACCTCTCTTGCTCTTTCTACCACGAGAGGATAAAAGGAGAAGATGAGGAGACAGCAGTCTGTGCCCCAGAAGTAGACACTCACCAGAATTTGACCCTGCTGGTCCCTGATCTCAGACTTCCAGCCTCTAGAACTGTGAGAAATACATTTCGGTTGTATGTAAGCCACCCAGTCTATGGTACTTTGTTACTGTAGCGCAAACTAAGATACTTTGCCATGTGAAGATCTTTCTTCTACTAAATTAAGGTGGAGGAAAAGTAGTAGAACTGCCTTTCTGGTCTCTGCTAATTATGGTGGGTGCTGTCACACACCATCAAGAGCCCCCTTCAGCACTAAAAGACTGCTGGGATTGCTGTTAGCTGAAGAACCACTTCTCCCCACCCTGCTGAGGCAGCATATAGTGCTCACCAGGTCAATGAGGGGACAGAGCCCATCCTCCTTACCCCAACTGACAACATCTCTGAAGGTTGACCCAGATTTAGCACTTGCTCTCGGCAGCTTATGCCTTTCTTGACATGGAATATAAACCATATTTTCCCTCTGCCCAATCCTGCTTATTTCCATTCTTCAAGAGCTGTTGACCTCAAGATTACTCACTAATAAACATTTCCATCTCAGGGACTGTGTTCCCAGGAATCCAGCCTACAGTAGCCATCTTTCTAAAGCAGAGCACATCTTCCTTGAAATGTTCTTAACATAGATTTTAAGTGCTCATGTTGTTAGCATTTACATTTTTGCAGATCTCACTTACTAAAAGAAGAAATTTTAGGATTGTAATTTTCATACATGAACTCATTATTGATGATTTACATAACATGCCATACAGTATAGAGGCAAATAATCTAAGTCTCCTTTTTTTAAGGGCCAAACACTGAAAGGAAGGAGAAAATGGGCATGGACAGACATACAGTGAGCACCAGTGCTATGACTATTAGGAACATGAACCTCAATTCCTGTTAGCAGGCCCAGAATTGGAAGACTTCTCTCAGGAATACAAAAGATGCTTCAACATTAAGAATTTATCAGCATAATTTATTAGATCAATGCATTCAAGGGGGAAAAAATATATGGATGATATCAGGAGTAGCGGAAAGGCATTTACAGAAATTCAGCATTCCTAGCAGAAATTCTAAGGATAAAAATAAACTAGGGATAAAATAAACACCAAGAACTAATAGTAGATTTGATAATATCTGAACTGAGGAGTTTGAATTGTAAAGATTTTAAATACAAAAGATTAAATAAATAAATATATATACACACATATATATTTCTAATAGAATATTTTTACAACCTCAGAATTAAGAGAAACCCCTGAAGTAATAACGAAAAGATACAGTTTTGACTAAACAAAACTGGAGACCTTGTGTTTTATTTATTTAATGATAGATTGAAGTAAATATTCACAAGACCCAGGAAAGAGAAGGACTTCATGATCCTAATGTACCAATAGTACCTAAAAATTTAACAGAAAATTAATCCTAACAGAAAAGTAAGACATGTAAGTAGGCAATTCAAGAAAGAAGTCCAAATGGCCAGTAAATTTGAGAAAGATGCTCAATCTCTGTAGTAACCAAGGAAATGAAAAGCAAAGCAACAAAATGCTACTCTTCCATCTTATTGGCATCAATTTTAGAGTGACACCCTGCTGCTGGTGAGGATGTAGGGAAGTAGGCGTTCCCACTCACTGCAGCCAGACAGGTGAACTGGTCTATCTATTTGGAGAAGAAATCTGACACTATCTGTGAAAATTATAAAGGCACATATAGAACTTTAATTTATGAATGTCATTTTTGAAATGGCATCCTGTAGAAATAAGGTGGTTTTTTTTTTTAATGCCTCAATTCCCTGTGGTGACAAAAACAACAAAACTGCCCATTGGTTGGGGAATAGTTGGATTGATTATAGTGCATCCAAATTATGGAATATTATGCAGCTATTAAAAACAATGATTAGTGCTCTGTCTGTTGAACCAGATGAATCTATTTGCTCATAACATAGAAAAGCAGGTTGGGGAGTAGTAAATAATGTATTATATTTCTTAATAACACAAGCATAAGTGTGTGTTATATACACAAATATTCAAAAAACAAAAGAATATATATACATGGACACACATATATGTATGCATGGACATCATATGTGTGTATACATGTGTGATATAATGAGTTATAAGAAATATATATGTTGGGTCATTCAGATGACCAAATATATATTTCTCAGGTATATTTGGTCTTCACCCACAATTCCTGAAAATACTTCAGAGTCATAAAGGTGGTATGGGTGTCTTGCCATGTTAATGAGAGACTTTTGGAGCCCACCCAAAGGCAGGGGCTGGAGGTTGAACCAGCCAATGGTCAATAATTTAGTCAACAGTAACTATGCAATGAAGCCCTCACAAAACCCACGAGAAGATTATTTTTCTGGCTCTGCTTTTGCATCCTGCTTCCCTGTGAAAACTAGCCTTGGGGAGCCAAGTTTCCATGCTTGGGGAACCAGAATGCTTGCCACCAGATGCCACCAAGCCGGGCTCCAAGCTCCATGAAGACAGAAGCTCCTTTATTTGGGACCTTGCCCTATGTATCTCTTTATCTGGCTGTGAACTTGAATCCTTTCTTAAATTGGTACACATTAATGTTTTCCTAAGTTCTGTGGACCAGTCTAGCAAATTAATCAAACCTAAGGGGGAGGTCACTGGATTCTCCAATCTGTAGCCAGTGGGTCAGAAGCACAGGTAACAGCTTGGGGCTTGTGACTGGTGTGTGGGGTAGAAGGGTAGAGGGCAGTTTTATAGGATAGAGCCCTTAACTTGGGGGATCTGGTGCTGTCTCTGGGCAGATAGTGTCAGAATTGAGTTGAGTTTCTGGACACCCTGCTGGTGTTTGAGAATTGCTTGGTGTTGTGAGTGGAGAAACCCCCCTCCCATACACTCACTTGGAACAGGGGCCAGGAACCTGAACAGAATTTGTATATGCAAATATATATGTGTACATATACATATATGCATGTATATATGCATATTTGAATGAGCATAGAGAAAGCTGTGGAAATATATATACTGGGTGTAGCAGGCATGTTCATCCCCCACTTGATGCCTTAAATTTGTCTGTCTTTGCACCTATCCCGGCTTTAGGATGCCCTCCTGCTAAGACTCACCTGTGACACTGAGATTTCTTCGGGTGTAGCTCACTCATTGTTAAGAGAACTGGAAATTCTTGGGAGTTGTATGTCCCCTGTGGGCTTTTGTAGTGGACAGAGTACAAACCCTTTGCCTCCAGGCATAATTTACACTCTAGAGCTTTCTGAGAAAAAAGGTGGAGTTTGGGACTTCTCCTGAAATTACTCACTTCTCTGGCTTCTTCCCCATTTTATCCCATTTCCCCTATTTACTTACTGGTTTCTCCTGGAAGCAAATCTTAATAAATCACTTCCACTGAATTGTCTTAGAATTTGCTTCTGGGAGAATTCAACCTACGACATGAACCTAACTTTGGTTACTTCAGGGGGATAAGGAGTCCATCGATTAGTTACATATTTTGCATTGCTTGCAGTAATTACAATAAATATGTATTTTTTATTTCAATTTATGGGGAATGTCTAGAGACAGCTTTTTTCCCCACAAAAATTGTTAAACTTTCACACATGTACATCTATTGTCCAGTGATTTCCTCTTGAACGGACTTCTCAAGATACTCTTTCTTGCTGAAGAAAATAGTCTTCTTGGCAGAGAGCATCTAAATTCAAAAATTAATTTTTAATTTTAATTTAAAGAGCAATAAAAAATTTTAAGAGGAAACAGTTTTTGGTATCCTTTACTTTATATGCTTTATTCAGAATAGCTAAGAGAGAATGTCTCAGTTTTATGTTCTGATTCATCACATATAGAGGTAAACACATATAACCCTCCTTCTGAAGCAGCACTTGGTATTATATTGTTGCACTTTTGCTTATGATTTTATGCCAGAATTTATCAGAATAAAACAAGATACTCTGTACCTGGCTTCATTTGTCCCTCCTTTAACCACAGAGAAGAATCAGAAGTTCCAAGGTTCATTTTACTTCAACTTCTTTATCACATTTAGACAGCAATTTCAAAACACTTGTATGACCCTGCCCATTCTCCAATCTCCAGTTCCACTTTTCTCTGTTATTATCAGCAAATGACTTGTAGAAATATTTTATAAGTACAAATGTCACCAGACAGCTCTGTTTTTAACAAAAACGGTAAAACTTTTATACTGTACATCTATTTCCCAGTGGTTTTCCTCTGAAAGGACTTTTAAGATACTCATTCTTGCCAAAGAAAACTATTCCTCTTGGCAGACCGCATCTAAATTCAAGCTCAAATCAAATATTTATGCTTAAAACGAAGTAGCCTTATGGGTTGCTATCTCTAAATGTATCCTCCTAAATTGTACCAAAGAAAATCTGGTAAGAAAATTGTATTACTTGGTGTTTTCATCCTCTCTAAGGTTGAAACATGAGTATTTCTTAATCCAAATTATGGAACCACTGGGCTGGCATAAAGCAGGAGACATTTATTGACTTATTAACCATCTTTTGTAATGTATAACTGCTACTTTATTATGCTGCATATCATCACACTATATTTAAACATTATCAAACCAATTTAATAAAAAAAACTGGTGGACCATTTTGCAGGAAAGGGAGTTTCCTCTTGATCAAATATCTACATGATATTTTCATCCAAATTATAAGTGTTCTCATCTAGGAGAACACATTTTACAAGTGAAAAAAAAAGCAAACAGATAACGTGTACATAGATAAAATCTCTCCAGATGAAATGAAAACCAATCAGTACAGTAGCACATTTATAAACTATTTGCAAATGAAAGAAAAACGTCCTTTAATTTTTTGCATCGATCATGATGTACCCATTTGAACTGAGGGTGTTATTTGGGCACAATTCCAATGAACATGATTCAGTGGAACATCACATAATGAGGAAAGTCTAATAATGTAGATATTTGTAAATGGATTCAGTGTTTACAAAAGAACTTCTCTTAGCATAATGGATTTGTTTTCTCTCAGAAGTGCTTTTATTGAGATGTAATTTACATACAGTAAAATGCACATCATCTTAAGTGTTCAGTTCAATGAGCTTTGCCAGTTGTACATACCCTGTGTAACTAGAAAATCAAAGCAAAATACAGAACATTGCAATCACCTCAGGAATTTACCTCATTTCATTTTTCAGTCAATTTCAGCTGTACAAAGCCATCCACTTTCTGACTTCCATTCCCTTAGATAAGTTTTGCATTTTCTTAGACATTATATTAATGGAGTCATCTAGTAGGTACCCTTTGTGTCTGCTTTTTTTGCTCAAAACAGTGTTTTTGAAAATCATACAAGCTGCTGCATCAGTAGCTCATTCCTTTTCATTGTTGAATAGTGTTGTGTTACGTGATTGTACCACAGTTTGTTTATCCCTTCTCCTTTTGATGCATATTTAGACTTTTTTGGCTATTGTGAATCAAGCTGCTGTGAACATTCATGTACAAGTCTTTATGTGGACATGTGCTTGTGTTGCTTTTGGGTAAGCATCTAGAAGTGGGATTGTTGGATTATGGGATAGATATATGTTTACATTTTAAGAGGGGCCACACAATTCTCCAAGTAAGTTGCAATATTTTACATTACTGCCAGCAATGTGCAAAAGACCGAGTTGTTCCATATATTCTTGTCAACATTTAGTGTTGTCATTCTTTATTGTTTTAGTTCTTATAAGGGATTTTTTTTGGTAGAGTTCATAGGGTTTTCTACTTTATAAGACCTCTAGTAAATATTGAGAGAAGTGATGAGTATGAACAGCTTTGCCTTGTTAACAATTTCAGGGAAAAAGGCGTAGTTTTTCACCAGCAAGTCTGGTGTTAACTGAAGTTTGTGGTTTGATGCCTCTTATGAGATTGGGAAATCCTCTTCACTGTTTTTAACATGAAATGGTTTTTGAAATAGAAGGTGGTTTTTGGGCAAATCACTTTTATCTATGGTGATGTGTTTTTCTCCTTTGTTCTGATAGATTGATTTTCAAATGTGAAGCAATTCTTGAACTCTTGACATAAACCCCACTTGGTCATACTGTACTAACCCACTTAAATATTGTTGCTTGATGAGCTAATATTTATTAAGTTTATGATCATAAAGAATTTTTTTTTCTTGTTAACTGTTAGGTTTTGGTATCATAGTCTTAGTTACTCACCTTATAAATTTATTCGGGAAATGTCTCCTCCTGTTTTCTGAGACTTTATATAGTATTGGCATTATTCTTCCCTTAAATGTTAGAAATAATTCAAAGCAATCTGGGCCTATTTTGATTTTCTGTTTCCTACTGTATCTGTGTTGATTATTTCTGGTTTTCAAGGAGCTTGTCTGTTTCTTCTTTCTTCAGCTCATCATAAAGTTTATAATATCCTCTTGTTATCCTTTAAATATCCATCAGATCTAGAGTGATACCCTCTTTCATAGAATTTTCTCTTTTTAAAATGGTTTTGATAGATGTTTATCAGTTTTATTGTTTCAAAGAACTAAATCTAACTGTTGATATTTTATATTCTTTGTTTTCTACTTCAGTAATTTGTTCTCTTATATATTTCTAGATATTTTCTTGTTCTTGATTCATAATTTAACAAGGTGAAGAGAAAACATACTTTGTATTATTTTAGCACTTTTTTATTTATACAGACTTCTTTATGGCTCATCGTATGGTCTACCTTGATTAATGTTTCATGTGCCCTTGAAAATGATATTCTGCAGTTGTCAAGTGTAGTAGTTCTGGTAATGTAAATTAGGTTATGTTGGTTGCATTGTTTAAATCTATAACTTCACTGATTCATTTAGTTTTCTCAATTACTAAGCTAAGGAATTTAATCATAAAATAGCAGATAAGAACTGCACCATAGCATATATAGTCAAAAGATGTTTAGAAGGATATGGTCAAAATGGATGAAAGTATGGAAAATTTCAACAAAGAATTGGAATATATTAAAACTAATCAAGCTGACCTTCCAGAATGGGGAAAAAAAGGATCATTTATAAAAAATGAAATACAAATTGCTTAAAAGCATATGACCAATTGATTAATTTAGTAATCAAAAAAGTAAAAATTCAAACAATTTATTTCATTACTAATCTTATTTGCATTATTTTAAAAACAGTATTCACTGTTGTTTGGTAGCGTGAAATAGGTACTCTCATATTAGTACAGTCTTTTCAGGAAACAATTCGTAAATAAGATCAGGAATTTGAAGAATATATGTACCCTTTTACACATTTTTAACTTTCACAGGTGAAAGGTGAAATAAAATGGGAGTCACTTATCGGCAAGGGGTTTTAAAATGGAGCCAAGAGGCTATTAAAGAGGTGCACCTTATCCAAGTCCTCATCAGGTGGGACCGTGAACTTTTGAACTGGGCCAAACCAAACCACAAATACTCCAAAATCTTTGCTCACCTTCAATTTGCTGCAGCAAGGGACTTTGGCTTGGTGATAGTATTAGCAACCAAGTACTTTTAGCCAAGATTAGTATTCTGCCACCAATACCAATTAAAATTCTTTGTAAACAAAGTATAGGAGCATTTCCTTTTTTGTCTTTAAAACATCTTGACTTTTGTTCTCTCATGAGACAGTATTTGGTTGGTACCCAAGTCTGTGTGCTCTGAGTTATAATTCTCCGATCCCAAATAAGTAGTTTTCTTTAGTTATTGCCTTTTGACAATTTTAGGTTGACAAGGAAATTATCAGAAAGACAAAGATGTAGGCAGAAAATGCTAATTAAAAAATAACTGTCATACAACTTAAACCCCAAAATATCCTAAATACTCAGCATTAGGGAAATTAATTTGGCATGGTCATATAATGGAACATTATACCACCATTAAGATTATAGTTTAAAACAGGTTAATTATAGGAGAAAATGCCTCTAAGTAAAAAATGAATGATATGTTTTGATTAATGAAATGCTCTCAACTATTTAAAAATGTTAAGTACTGGAAATTATATGCCAAATGTTAACTGCATTTTTTTTCTGTTCAGTAGTATCATGGGTAATATTTTTATTCTTGTGAAATACGCTTTGTGCTAAGTTGTCTCTTAGAATCACAAAAAGGAAATAGTGTACATATGCATTTATTTATTTAAAAATCCAAATGGTGAGAGAGACCAAATTTGAACTTAAATCTGTTGATTTTGTTTTAGTAAAAATTCAGTACTGAGCTAGAAAGGTGATGATAAAACAAAAGAGTAAGATGCTTAAAATTTTACATGGGAAGATTTAAAGATTAAAAAAGTCTAAACAAAGTCAAAGTGAAATCATTAAAAAGAGAAAGAATTTTTCAATAAATTTACTGAAAACAGAAGAGAATTAATTCATAAACTCAACAAACAGAAGCCAGCTGTCTTGGAATGCTCAGAACAGCTTGATTTGAGCCTTTTTGATAAATATTATTAATTTTTTTGTCATTCTTCCTCTGATGTAGAGTTTTTCATGAAGAAGAAAAATATGCTAAATTTAAACTCTAAAGGAAGAGTATTTTTATTGCTATAATTAAATGTAATCAAGGAGTTGGAAATTATGCACCAAGAGGTTGAGGGCTGATTTAATACCTATAAAACAAAGCTCAGACTGTGATTTATGAATTAAGAGATTTTTTTTTAGTGATAATAGTTTCTAAAGAATTGGAGGAATGATATAATTTAAGCATATGGGAAAAAAAATTTTAAAGGAAAATACAGATACAGTTGATTGTTTTTCCTCCTCAAACAGCACTATGACTGACTCCTCCTATCTCAGCCCGAGTCACATTATAAATGGTCTTGATTCAGCCACTCAAGTGGCTGATTTCCTTGGGCCAGCTTCTAAGAATTTCTGGACTTGAGTTTCCTCTTAAAACCTGTTTGTCATAAATGCTGCCACTGTTTTTCCAATTCCTTATTCACTTGTAATTTACTTTTCAAAAACTTAATATAATTCAATCCTGATGTCTTAAAACATGGTAGGATGGTTTTCCTTGACTCCTTCTGCCTGGGTGGAGCCATGGAACAAATTCTGGCCAATCATTGTGAGGATCAGCATCTTGGTACCCATATAACATCCTGCAGAGCACTCTTTGACTCCCTCAAGGAAAGCAGAAAACTGTTACATCATCCTGGGTCCTGGAGTAAAGTCAAAGAGGAGCAAAGACTCTGGCTAACCTGCAATGGAATGTATCATGACATGAAAAAAACTTGAAGCTACTGCAATTCACGAGTTATTTGTTACTGGTGAATAAGCCAGTCTATCTTAACTGGTATCTAACCAAATTATTAAGCAATAGAGAATTAGTGAAACGATTAATGATGTAACATAACTGGGAACACTACATATTCATTAAGAATATTGCTCTGGGAGGAGGGGGCTCCCCGCAGGTGCAAGTTGCCTATGAACTCAGTGAGACTGAGTAAAAGCAATGGCAAGAAGTCAGGGGCTTAAAGGGGATTTTATTCTCACGGCGTAGGTCTCAGTCTCTCGTCCTCTCCAGCTTCCCTCCACCAGTCTCCACTCTCTCCTAGTGCTCCCACCAGGCTTCCCTCCCCCACTCTGCAGTCCCCTTCTCCGGGGGTCAGGCTTAATCCTCCAGGAGCGCCAGGGCTCCATGGCCTCTCCCAACTCTGCAGGTGGCCCTCTACTTCCCTTTTCCTGGCACCAGGAGGAACTCTGTGGGTGGGTCTCTAGTGACTGGTGAGTGGCTGACCATTTACATACCCAGAGGGGGAGAGAATGGGAGAATGGGTGTCTCCTCACCACCCCTCCCCTGGATTGGTACTGCCGTGACTGACTAGCTGCTCTGTCCCCTGTAAACAACTCATCGATGTGCAAACAGGCAGATATATATATAAAATGGGTACTATTATGGTCAGAATTACATTTTCTTCACAGTAATATAACTTGGAACATTGTATATTCATTAAGAATTTTAATGTCAGTTTACATTTTGATGGGAAGAGGATATCTGCAATATCGTACTGAAAAATATGCTGAAATATGTGTAGTATTGTCTTGTTTTAAAATATATAATGTAAATTTATATGCATCTTATTTGCAAAAGTTGGAATGTTTTATACTAAAATAATATATAGTAAAATATTATGCACTGAAATATTAACTAGGATAACAAGGTAGTGTTTCCATAGGTGCTTTTTATTTTATTTTTTGCTTATTTCTGTTCTGTATTGTTTTCTACAATGGATATATAAAGCATTAATGAAATAATAGAGATTTTTAATAAAAGAAAAATGTTGGGAGTAAGCTGCACTGTGGCAAATACTTTCTATTTAACTACATACTAATTTCCAAATCCCCAGCATCCAGACCAAATTGTAATAGACCTACATGATAAAAATTAGAAGACACTGTAGGTTAAAAAGTTTGTTCTACTGACTTAAAATCATTACACCCTGAAATATCCTGTCTTCAGTTGAAAGACAAGGGTTTCAATTATAGAGGAAAATTCTCAAAATGTGTCTGCTTCCCTGTGGTGACAATAAGACTTGACAGGTAGTATTTACCCTTAGGCATTTCCTGATCTTACTCTTCTCTTTAGAAATGGCTCAACAAGGCTCTTTTGAGGAACCCTTACAGCAGGCATCTGACCTCATGTGCTTGTTCTGAATCTCCTTTATAATAAAAGCTTCTGGGACATGTCAAAAGAAAACTGCCTCAGGGCTTTCATGTAGGTCACATTTTAAGGCAGTTTTCATTAAGTAATGTTTGGAACCTCTAGCAATTCTGGGAAAGATTAATTCAACTTCCTGGTTGTTGTTCCAGTGCTAAAAATCTCTTGCGTCAGATTTATCTCTCAGTAAACTGGGCACAACACAAGCACCTCTGTGTGAATATCAACAGGACTGGGTTTTTGTGGGTTCCCTAAGACAGGGCCTAAGGGCACAACTTTAATGAAATTTAGTGTAATCCTTTAATTAAGAACACCCATAAAGGATAATCTCTAAAAGGCTTTCCTTTGACAGAATACTTTTTAATTGATATGATGATGATGACAATGTACTTTTTCCTCCTTTGCAAATGTCCAAAGCTTTTCCCACAGAGTCAAACAGCAAAACTCTTTAAAGATAAATCAGCTCCCAACTTTCAAAGGGTTAATGGAGCATACTGTCTTTTACAACATTGGCCTGTAAATACATGGACAGAACCTCCTTTTTTCTGCCTGTAAATGAGAGTATTATGGCGTTACATAGTTTTCCCTAAGTTTGCTGGGGGTGTTAGTAGGGTTCCACTCATTTAACAGAGTTCTTTCATTGTTTATCTGATAATCCACACTTTGAGAAATATCTTGAGGTTGTCTTTCTGTAGCCATATAGCCAGACACTATTGTGTTTTTCATATCTCCAGCATGTCTGGTTGACCAGAAGACATCTTCAGTGCTGTTCCCACAGTGTTCAGTGGGTGAAAAGACCTTGTTTCCACTATTGTTGTTGCTGGGCAGCTGTGTCTGGAGATGTCTCTCCCTGTGCACCAGGTGAAACCTCAACCTACACAGGGGAGCGTTCCTGACTCTGAATAAGGAAGAATTCTTGAGCAAGTAGGAAGACTGTAGATAAGGAAATAATTCATTAGAGCAAGAGTAGGAGTGAATGGCAGCAGCCTTGCAAGCAGCTGAGAGCAGGAAAATGCAGAGGTGCAGAGGGGAAGTTTGCTAAACATTTTCTTGGTATAGGGCAGATTCCCTTGCCATCTCCTAAAGCCAGGGTCACTTGGCATCCCGTGTCCCCTCGGATCTGCACTGCACGGGGTCTAGCCCCTGCCGCCCCAGGATTTAGGGAGCCGTGGAGCACAGGATGGAGTGAGATTATATTCCCTAATGAAGGGAGATTTTCAGGCAGGCTCCTGCAGCTGCAGCTCCCTCCACATCACTCAGGCAGTGGGAACTTGCAGGCCCACATCTGAGCCCTCAGCAGCCTCTTGCTGCTTATCAGGAGTAATATGGGGACTAAGTGAATACTTGGAAATAAAATGAAATAGCAAAGAAACAAAGACGCTTACCACCGGAAAAGTATAGAAAGACAAAACGCAATTAAGTTAAGCAGTGAGAAAGCTTTATTTAAAGTTACGCACTTAAAGAAAGGAAAGTGTGGGCATCCTCAGAAAAGAGGTATGCTAAAAGGCTGGGGGTTCCCTCTTTAAAGGATTTTTCAAAGGGCCTGGGTGTATAGACTTGTAAAATGGTTTCAAAATGCTTGTCTCCAGTGAGAGACATTAAGTCTTTTCTCTTCTGTTATCAATCTTCCAGGTAATTCTGCAGAATTAATTTAACACAAGAAATTGGTTAGTTCTTCTCCAAGATAGCAGCTTCCCTCTGGGAACATATCAATCCAGACCACCTACCCTGCCCCCAAAGTGGGTTGAGTTATTGTCTGTTTGCTGAAGAGTATGTCAGTAGTCTTACTTCCTAACTTCCTGGTTTTTAAAATGGAATCTTATCCTTGAGATGGAATCCTTCCTGTTCTTACTATACTGTTTATATCTCAGCATTTTTCATCATAAGCAGGAAAAGTTAACTATGATGCTTGTCCCAGGTCCCTGTCGTACATCATTCTGAGTTCCCACTGAAGCCTCCCCAAAGGCACTATCTTATTTCAGTGGCACAGGAAGGAACAAAGAAGGGCCTGAGCTGCGCACAGGGCGAAGCAGAATGGTGGAAAGCAGCACCTGCTTCCTGTGGCAGTCACGGTCTGAGACCAGCTGTGTCCAGCAGAACAGTGACCTCTTTGGGATGATCGATGGTGGTGCTAGAGAAGTGATGACGAGACTTACTGGGAATGGAAAAGAAACCAAAAATATGAATGGTACTTTAGATTTACACTCCATCAAGTGGGACCTAGTTGTATAATGGATAAATCTGATTCCTAAGTTTCTTTTTTAGTACGGGTAAATAAGATAAAACTAAACTGAAATAATAGCCTAGAAGTCTTCATTTGAGGGGAAAATGAATTCAGTATGAGAAAGCTGAATTTCAGGTCCCTTCCAGGACTTCCAGGCTATGAATGGAAAGATGTGGTTTCCATTTCACAGTGTTATGGAGGCAATATTGTCTTGTGAATGAAGAAGCCCATAGAGGGGGAATTGAGGGTGACATTAAGATATGGGTCATGCAGGTAGTACTATTGAGAGCAATAGCATAGTGATAAGAAAATAAGGAGGTCGTAAGCAAGAAAATGCTGAAGATAAAAGAGAGGACAGCTAATTGATAGAGTAAGTTCCTATGGGAGGGGAGACAGAAAAATGTAAGGGGAGGGGCAGGACATAAATATTGAAAAGGAAGTTGGATTTCAAGAGCTCTTTATGCCTTAAAAAAGAATTTTGCTTATCCCTTTATTGTGTGTGTGTAAGAACGTAAAAATGGTAAGGCCCCTTTGCTTACCCAGTTGGGGAGTTTGATATATACTTAATATATGTCAAATTGAGCAGGGGACCTTACATTCTGATGTCAGGAGCCAATGGCAGGCACAGAAGTTCAGTGGGTCTAGTGTTAATGCCAGGAAAGAGGTAAGAGAAAACTAAGCACACCATCCAGAAGCAAAGCAAGGGTGAAGAACAGAGGAAGCAGTCCGTAAGGCTTATCTAATTCAAAGAGCACGGGCAGAGGGCCAAAACTGGCTCCCTGGGCAAAGGCCTGTAGTGGGCTCAGAAGACAGTAAACACATTCTGGAATGGATATGTGGTACCAAGCCTGGAGTAAGACCCCTCAGGCACTTCCTGTAGAGTCAGGCTCTGTCTACATGGCGTAGACAGTCATGTCCATGGTCATGCCAACAACTGAGATGGAAGCATTAAGGTTGATCCTGAAGGTCTGGAGACATTCAGATACAAAGCAAATACTATTTGCTCTCAAGAGCATGTCCAGCTGACAGTGTGGTTGCATTTTGAGAGCAAGTCAATGTGTTTATTTTTAGTTAGATGGAAAATGATAATTAAGATTCATTTATTTACCTTTTTATTTTATATAAACATATATAGCGAATGCATAATGGTTTATAATTACCTTAAATTTTTTTTCCCAAGTCAAATGTTTAATTTTATAAGGCAGTCAACTCTGTGTTTCATTTGATAGAGTACCTCTCTTTGAATTCCCAAACACAAATTTACTTCTGACCTGCTGAGGTTTGATTTTTAAAGCTCTGATTAACAAACAGCAGAAGTAAAAAATGCCACTTATTTAGAAGTATTAACTGGATTTAAGAGATGAAACCAATGCTTATTCAATGAATAGTCTAAGCAATTGCTCTTTTGGTGAAAGAACTGATGGACAAATTGCTTTCATTAGTAGGAAAGTCTTTGGAAGGCTGATTTAACATAAACAGGTCAAGTAGTTTCAAGCTTCATTTCTTTTCACACAAGCTATTTTTGCAGAATAAGGGAGTCTGACAAATATTTTAAACTCTAACTTTTTGTGACTTTCTAAATTACCTTCCTTTTTTGCAAATGTATGTAAACTCCACTGGTAAATCATCAGTGTGTATATGCTAAATCGACCCCTTTTCCATGTAATGCTGCCATGTATACCTATTTTTAGGTATCAAAATACTTGCCATTTTAAATGCCTTTCTACTGTGTCAAAACTAGGGTTTTTGCTTTTTGGTTTTGTTTTACTTTGCATTTAGTTATTCCCTTACTGTTGGCCATCTGGCTGTTGCATATTGGGAAATGGCACCTTCTAGGCATGTATCTTGGCTTGGTCACTTACTGCACTCTGGATGTGGGGCATCCCAGCTGCTCCAACCCCGCAGAGAGCAAAGCAAAACAGCAGCCGTGTGTCTACGCCTCAGTGGTCTGGAAGCCACAGAGAACTGCAAATGCTAAGTCTGAGTAAACAGAGAGGAAGGATGGAAGCTGAGTGAAGGATCTGCCTCAGGGAAGAGGCAGGAGGGGAAGCAGGCTTGGTGGTGTGGAGGAAGAGTTGAGATACAGTACTGATGCCTGCACGGGCCTATATAGCTTCCCCGGGAGTTGTTATGCTCTTCTGTAGGGGGACGGGTCAGGGCCCGGGCTCAAAGGAGAGAAAGAATTCAGAGGTCATTATACAACTTAATAATGATGTCGTTGATAGCAGCTTTACAAAACATGTACAAGTCTTGCACACTGAACCATTTAAAAATAATGGTTCTTTTTGAAAAAGGAGAGCAATATTAAATGTTCTACATAGTCATTTCATTGATTAGTTCGTAATAGAAACAAGGACCCAATATTAAAGTTCCGTGAAGGGCTTTCTACAGATATTAAAGTTACATAGTCAAGCTTTAGGGTGTTCTGGGGATCTAAATGAATAAAGAAATAGAGTTCAGAATCAATTCTGGATTTCCTCCCAACCACTCTGTCTAAATTGTCCTCATTGAAATTTCCATGACTTACATGTTGTCATCTCATCAGAAACCTTTAGACCTAATTTCATTTCACCTTTTGGCAACATTAATACTTGTTCCTGCTTAAAATGCTTTCTCAGTATTAATAACTAGCATTTAATATGCGTGATGCTAAGAACTTTACCTGCATTTAACATTCCAGCTGTATTATCAACCTTATTTATAGGTGAGGAAACAGGTTCGGAAAGGTTAAGGAGCTTGATGAATGCTTCATACCTGGCAGAGTTCAGATGCTGTGAGTCTGGTTCTTGAGCTGGAGGTCTTAACCAGCCTGGCATCCTGCCTGCCACCCACCCACTGCCTGTGTGTTCTTCTCTCCTTTCTTCCTGTAATTGGTGCAACAGTAGAGTTTAGACTCAGCAGGAGTCCTTAGCCCTGACTGTATACCAGTGTCACCTGGGGAAATTTTTGTTAAATGCAGATGCCTGGGCCTTGCCTCAGATCAGTGAGCCTGAACACTGGCTTGCCTGGACATCTGTGGGTTTAAGAAGTTCTCCAGTTAATTCTAAAGGCAGAGAAAGTTGAGAACAACAGAGAATCTAGAATAGTAATTCCCAAACAAGATTTATTATTGGGATTAACTGAGAATTTTAAAATCCTATCTGGAGTGGGCAGGGAATCCGTTCTTTCAAGAACCCACAGGTAATTTTGACCATCAGTCAGATTCAGAGACAACTTTGACGTTTCCTCTCAGTTATCCACAGGGGCATTGTGGTATAAATAGTCTGCATTATTTTAAATACCAGAACACTACAAATAGCAAATGAGATTCTCAAACAAAAATGGGGGAAATTGTTTTCAAGCTCCCTTTCCTGAACAACAAGGGGTCCTGGGCTGACACCTGCTTGCTTAGGTCTCACTGCTCACAGCTTCCTCCCCAAAGCCCTACTGAATGGCATTACCAGGGTTTGAATGCGACCTCCTGCCTTCATCCCTTACGCTCCTTCCTTTCCCAGGAATTCCTATCCCTTTACTTCTAGAGCTGACTAACCCCTACTTGTCCTAGGAATCACTCAAGCCTTTCTGCATCCAAAAGCCTCCCACCAGTGGGATCGGTGTCCAGTGGCATAGCCAGTGATTCCCAGCATCCTCTGCATTTATTACATAACATTGAACAGCTCTGCCCATGTGTCTGTGCCCCCACCAGCCTGTTCTGTGAGAATGGGGACTGTATATTATTCATCTCGATATTCTCAGGCCCTGGCAACGTTTCTGACAATTGATGTTCAGAAAATGTTTGCTAATTTAATATTATAATGAACTGACATAAACTGCAGGTATTTTCTTCTCCAATTTAAAAAAGTAACTCTGGAACAGGATTGAAATATATCCAATAATTAATTTAAAAAATACTTTTTATATGATTATAAAAATAAGAGGTATTGTTTATTGAAGAAAACTTAGAAAAAATACAAAGTCATAGCTAGAATACTATATGCCCTCATAGTCCTAGAGATAACCCTGGTGGTTTTGGTACAGTTCTGTCCTTTTATGCAGACTGAATATATAGTTGAAATTATTTTCTGTGCCATTGTGTTCTGTGCATGTTTTCCGTTTCCTCCCTGCACCGCAGATCCACAGTCTTGAGAGAAGTCCTGGCCTTGTCAAACTCCTTGTCCCTCCCCTCCCCCGAGAATCAGACCCCCTTTGCCGCCCTTCCGCCACCCATTTGAGCCTGTCACGCAGGCCCAGGCTCCCTCCTAGTTCTGTATTCCATTCAGTTCCAAAGATGTTAGTCAATCCATTACCTGGAAGCTGCCACTATATTAAGCATTATGGAGGATATAAAAATAAGAAAGACATGGATTCTGTCCTCTGGAATCCATTAGCAGGGAGAGCACAGAGGACACGAAATAAAAGACAAAAGGCACTGAATATGGGGGTCCTGTGTAAAAGAAGTCTACTTAGTTGGAGGGGTAGTCAAAGAGGTGACTCTGAACCTTGAGTCTGCCAGGTGTGGCTTGGCACACCTGGAGAGGAAAGAGGCGTACCAACGCCAGCATGAGGGGTGACGAGAACTCGCATGCTCCCTGCAGTTGCTTGAGGAACAGGCAGACTCCTGTACCTGCTGAACTGGGGAGGGGGGCAGTGGCAGCAGGCTCCGCCAGTTTCACCTGCTCTGCAGGTGATCTCATGCAGCTGAGAGAGGCATTTGAAAAGGTTAGAGGATGTTCAGCTTGTAGCCTTGGGTTTATGCCATGGACCACAGGATAGGAGCCCAGGGAACAGAACTTTAGATGATATTGTGAAAGATAAATGACAGCCTAAGCAATTCGTACCTAATTGCTGGGGCAATAGGGAGACATGGATGGTTTTTGAGCAGGGAAATGACATCATCAGATCTGTGATTTAGAAAGGAAACTTAGGGTTTAGTTCCTAATCCTTGGTAACTATTAAGCTTATAAAATATAGAGGCCTGGGCTTCCATCTGGAATATGGAGTCAGTTGGTTAGGGTCAACCCAAGGCCTCTACATCACTGAGTTCCACAGGAGATCATTGCAGACTGAGACTCCATAGGCACTGTGCTAATGGCAGAGACATTTTCAAGGGTTTTGACCTAAGAACTCTAGTGAGATTTTGTCTACTAATGTGCATTAATTTTTGATATCTCAGCATAAGATGGAAACTATCTTTCAGCTTTTTTTTTTGCAGGAGACTTATAAGATACTCTCTTCTCTAGAAAAGCTCCCCTAACTAAGTCCTTTGCCTTTTAGAGAATAAATGAAGAAAGTAGGCTGCAATATAGCTGAACCCCCTTAAAACCATTACCTGTCATGTGCTTAATGTTGATGAGTGACCTCATAGAGAAAGGTGTTGAAGCAAGGGTAATAGGCACCTACACACAACTGCAGTGTTAGAGGCCAGATGAGTCATGATACTCCTTTTAGAAATGGAGACAATAGTGAAAATAGAAGTTGCTTAATGTCAAGCAGTAATCAGAGATAATTATGACTAAAACTCTATAAATTGCTGCCCTAGAGTGCTTTAGTGTTCCATTCACTCACAAATGGGTATTACATACAAATTTTTTGGCACATCAGCAAAGTAGCACCTAGTAAAAATATAACTTCTACATGAATGTCTTTAAGAAATAGTTCCACACAGTATTATTTTATGTTTAAATTATAGAAGCAAGTTTCTTAGATCCAGTATTTAATAGACAGGTTATTGTCTGGTAAACAATGAACATTATTTACTCATGTAATAATTCATATAATTTTATAAATTCTACAAAATTTGAGGTAAATATGATTAGTTAACTTTTTTTTGAGATAGGAAAACAGACTCCACAAGGTAAATCAGTGGACATAAAACTTGAACCCATGTCAATATGAATCCATGACATTTTGCTATCAGCAGACCTTGACGAGAATCTTTTCTTTAACATCAACTGGCTGTGGAAGATTTTATGATACATCTCTCAAACTTAATTTTCTTTACCTGTAAAACAGAACTAGATTTGTTCTTTAAAATCCCCAAACAGTACTAAGATTCTACAACACTTTCACTATTTGCCAACTTTCTAAAATAAATTATAAGTGTAACTAAAATGAAATTTAGATGCTCCTGATAGAATAAGCTACGCATATCATGTGTTCAATCATTTGATAATATATTTTTAAGATCATAATGCAAACTTAGATTTTTCATAGTACAAAGTAGATATCTGATGTTCTTTACTTGAAATAATTGCCATTGCATTCAAAATTAAAAGACAGTCCTATTCAATTCTAAATATTTCTCATTATAAGTTTTTCTAGGTCCCTTGAGTTATTTAGAGTTGTTTTTAGTTTACCTATAAGGAAATTTTATTTTTGTCTTTGACTTCTAATTTAATTGCATTGTAGACACTGAATACTTTATAGGGAATTTCTTTGAACTTATTGAGAATGGTTTAGTGGCATTAGGGGAACTGTCATTCATTTGTTCCATTTTTCTTAGGAAGGCAGTATTAATTGGATGCTGACCTATTTATCTACATTAAATCAGGGTTGTTAGTGGTGGTGTCCAATCATTTACATCTTTAGTAATTTAACCTGGTAATATGAAGGGATTGTGTTGAAATCTCCCACTATGTTGGAATTTGTCCAACTCTCTCTTTATATGTTGTGAGGATAATTCGTTTCTGTACAAGTTTAAAGTATATTCTGATGAGTTAAACCTTTTATCTTCATGCAGTGATTCTCTCCATCTCTGAAGGCATCTTAATGATATTTTTTCTTTCTTAAGGTCATTTTGTCTACTATCCAAGCTCTCTTTGGTTAGTACTTGCCTGAAATCTATCAATACATATATCAATCATATCAATCAATATACAATCATATCAATATACAATCATATCAATACATATATTTCTTTGGTATGTTTTTTATAAAAGGCATGAACCTCCAGGCACATAGATGTTACTGTTTTCCATATATCCTACCAGAACTACTTTAGGTAAAATTTTAAATATAGGTTCTTAATTTTTTCTATATTTTAACACAAATGCCTTCATATACGAAGATTTCTCTTGCCTTTTTCATTTAACACTACCCCTTGGAGAACTTTGTATAGCAGTATATAAAGCACTTCCTTATTGATATTCACTCTCTGCATCAAAAATCTTAGTGAACTAGTGTCTACTGATGTACATTTGGGTTATTACCAATATTTTTCTTATAAGGACTAACTTTGGATATCACTTCACACATGTGAAAATATACCTATAGATTTCCAGATGTGCAATTCCTAGATCTAAGTGTCTATGTATTTTAATTTAGAAACATATTTTCCAAATTGTTCTCTGAAAGACTGGACAAATTTAAACTCCTTAGAGCAATGTATGAGAATGTTCATAGACTCAGAGAGAAAGCATTATTCCACTTCTAGATATTTATCAATCTGATTGGTGAAAATGTAGTTTTAAATGACATTTATCTTATTATGGTTAACATTGGACATATTTTAATGATTAAATATTTAATACTTTTTAGCAGCATCTATAGTTTGTTTTCTGTTAACTGGCTGTTCATATCTTCTGCCTATTTTTTTAATTGCAGTTGGTCTTTCTCTTCCTATTACAAGTACTTTAAGTATTAGATCAGTCCTTAGTCTATGACCTGCAAACAATTTTCCAGCTTGTCATTTATTTCAACTTTGTTTTCATGTTTTTTCAATTTTCTTTTGCCATGTAGAAATTTTTTATTTCATGTTTTCAAATATGTCAAAATTTTGTTTTATACTTTACACATTTTGAATTCTAACCCATCCTCTTGCTTTCTTCTAGTACCTTTATGATTTTACTTCTTATATATAAATCTTTGATCTATGTGAAATTTTTTTTTCTGGTGAATAGTATAAAATGTGGTCCAATTTTATTATATTCTTTTTTAGAAGGCTATAAATTTGTTTCACTTGCTCATTTATTAACTGGTCCATAACTTCCACATAATTTTGACAAGCTAACTTTATCACATACTAAATTCTCATATATGTATCTCATTCTATTTCTGGACTTTATATTTTATACCATAAATCTATCTCTTTCGTGGCAGCAAGACCACATTGTTAATTATTAAGACATTATAATATGTGCTATAATATAATTATAGCAGTTTTAGCTGCTCTTTTCAATGATTTTCTGGCTATGTTTATATGGATAATTTTTTGCCATACAAATATCATGGTCAACATATGTATTCCTGAAGTCTATTCCCCACTGTTTGCTTGTATATTAGAAAGTTACAGCCTTCATGATGTAGGAAGAATTGACATATATCGATGCCTAGGCTTGCTAGCTAAGAATGCAGTGTTTCCTTTTGTATGAGGCATCACTAGTGTCTCTCAAGAATGTTGTTTTACTCACATGGGAATGGCATGCTTCTTATAAAGTTCATTCCTGGGAATTTATCTTTTCTACTGCTGATGTGAATGGGGTAATTTTCCAATTTTTTTTCCCAAACTGGTGTGTGAGATATGAAAACTATTAGTTTTCTTATTATATGCAAGTGTTTTTAAAGTTAGCTTTCTTAAATTTTTCAGTTAAGATAACATTTGCAAGAGATAAAATAATTTTTAACTCATCCTTTCTAATTTTTATACATTTAATTTCTCCCATCTGGTTGTATTGATTAGTATTACCAATAGAATGCTAAATGATAGCAATAAAAGTAGGCAGGCCTATTTTGTTTCTGACTTAAGTGGGCCTTTTTGTCAAATTAAGCACAGTGATGATCTGGAGCAAAAGATAAATATATTTTAGTATGTGAAGAAAAATATCCATGTATTCTTTGACTATCTGTATCAAGAATTGAAGGAAAAAAATAAGAGAAACTTGTCAAGTAACTTTTCATTATTTATGGAAATAATCATTTCAGTACCTATGGAAATAATATCTCTGAAATAACATTTCAATATATATGGAAACAGTCATAGGATTTTTTAGATCCATTAATGTAGTGAACTTATATTAATAGATTTACTGATAATGAACGATCTTTGCCAAAAATAAACCCATGATGTATATTCTCTTAATACCTGTTAGATGTTTGCTAATATTTTATTTAGAATTTTATATAGAAGGACTCTTCTTTTTAAGTACAAACTTTTTGAGTTTTGAATTCTGTATATAGTCATTCAATAAAAACATTTGAAATTTTCTCCTCTCATATATAATTGGAAAGAACATAAGAACATTGCAAATATGATCTCCATATATTTATCAGAATTCTTTTGTAAAATAATTTAATCTAAGTTTTTTTCTGGCAAAAGTTGTTTTATCAGTTTTGCTATTGATTTGTGTGTGTGTGTGTGTGTGTGTTCCATGGTCACTTAAAAAGAAAATATATGTATTTCAATTTTCTGAGTATAGAATCCAGTATTTATCAACAGACATGACTTATTAAATATGTTATCAAATACAGTATGTCAATAAAAATGCTTATTATTTTTCCACTTGATTAATCATGGGCCAAAAAAAAAAATTAAAGTTTGCTGCAGTTAGTCTGTTCCTAATATCCCTCCTTACAGGTCCTGACATTTTTATTTATGAAAATTGCCATATGTTATTTGGTGCTTAGATATGAAAAAATATTAGATCTTCATTTTGAACTGGATTGTTAATATCATTATACGTCCTTTTTCTGTGTAATCTAATGCTTTTTGGCCTAAATTCCATCCTTTCTGCTATTAATATCCTTTAACATTTATATGCTATTCTTTTGAATCTCTTATATGTATCTCTTATAAGCATCATAGAGTTGAATTTCTTTTTGATACACTCTTAAAGTGCTTTTTTAAAAATAGAATATATTAGTTTTACAACAGGAAACATAAGCCATTTTAGGCATTGCAGTATGAGAGCGTTAGAGTATTAGAGATTCATATAACCATTAGAAACATTGGGAAATAAAATCTCAGGAGGCTACTTTAAGGAAATCTGGACATGCAGGTACCACAGGGAAGCCTCAGTCAGTGATTTCAGTTGCCTGTAGCACCGAAGTAGGTGATTTTCAGGATTAATCCCCAAAAGAAATCACCACCAGTTTTCTGAGGTACCTACTTACAGAAGGTATAATCTCAGTTGACTCCCCACAGCAATGTTTCTAAGGAAGACCCAGGAAGTACCCCTGATAATCTGATTTGTCTGCCCAAAGCTGCTAGTAAGGGATGGGCAGTGTGATGTCATCAATGTATTTGGCCAGCAGACTGTTCTGTGGGTTAGCAAGGTTATCAAAGAAAATAGCATGCCATTGTCTGCCAGCTCCCTGTATTCTTGTCAATAAATCTGCTGTCATATATTCTTTGTATATTATTTCAGTTTTCACTTTGACTGCCTTTAAAGTTCTTCTCTTAATCTTTAGTGTTCTAGTTTTAATATACTGTTTTTTGGTATAGTTCTTTTTTTGGTTTATCTTGCCTAGGATACATTTGAGCTTCAGAATTATAGCAATGCTACACACAGATGACTCAGAACAATTCAGTCTTTCCAAATGCCTTTATGTTCAGTTTCAAGCTCTGTATTCATTTCAGCTCACTATTTTTTTTTAAGGGAGAGAGAGGAAATGTTCAAATATTTCTCTTTATTTCTTGATAATCCAAAATATAATAAAAAACTTCACTATATCTAGTACTTAGTTATATTTTAATGGCAGAGGACTTTGTAGGAAGACCCTCCCCACACTTTCCCTACTGTTCTATAAGGACAGCTGTCCTCTGCTTCACCCCAAATATGTCTGGCCTTGTATGGAGTCAGATGTGTCTGGCCCTGGAGAAACCTGAAAACACAGCGTGTTGTACCCATGAGAAAGGAGCTAGATAAGGGCCTTGAAGGCCAGACAACTGGCCATGAAGGCCGCACTCATGTGCATCTTCAGTATTTATGCAACCATGAATTAGCACTGTAGTGGTGTAAGAAGTACAGCTGTGTGCAGAATGAAGTGGCCTTTTTTGAGGGCCCTGCATGACTCCCGCCGCCTTCTTTGCTCTTCGCATTGCCCCAAAACCTCAAAGGCAACCCTGGACCCCGACAGACTTCAAAGAGCTTCAAATTGAAAATATACAGCCTAGATTATCTACCATAAATTCCATGTCTGAAATAACCATATTTGTTGAAATAATGGGATGGTGTAAAATGATTTTTTAAATGGCCAAAACACTTGATTTTTTAAAAATAGAAACTTTGTAACTACATTAAAAATACATTTGGAGTTTATAGATATTAAAAGTGTTTTCTTCCTTTAATCACTATCCTGAAGCCTGATTCCTAGTCTTCCTGTTTTGCTCCTGAATGATAAAAACATTCTGAAGGATTTACTTTTGTTTAATATTTATATATTCTAGATTTCATGCTCTTTTCCTGAAGGCAATATATATATTCATAGTGAATTATTTAGCACCAATCCTGGGTAACCTTGATGCTGCTTCTTTTAAATATTTTGGATCAAGAAATGATGTTCCCATAGGTATGCAATGAAACATGGTTTTGAAAGTCTTAAAAAAACAGTGTATTAATAGCTTTCGAAAATGTAAGTGACATGGTTCATTTCCCACCATTAACGTTAATATAATGAGATCTTCATTTCTGGACTGGCCAATATCCATAGTAATAGAAGTTTTACAGATGATGACTGTAAAACTGCACGGTGTTTTTTCTCAACCTTCCTGTTTCTGCTCAGTATGCACCCCTCAGTCAACAGCCCGTTAAAACAAGTTTTGCTTTTTCTGTTTGTGTTTTTCTGGGTGAGTGTGTGGACTTGGTAGGAGAGGTGAGGGAGTATGTTTGTTAAGGAAAGGAAACCAGAGGGGTAAGAGGGGTGGAATTTATTGGAAAGGCAAAAGCAAACAAAGTTCAGAGTGGAGTTTGTGTTTAACTGAAACTAACAGCAAAAGAGGCAGTGGAGATAAATATCTCAGACACCATGCTGAGTTTACAAGCCCAAACCAGGCAAGGGGATGTCAGACGTCAGCCCTTTCCCGAGAGACCATTTTAAATCTCTTTTCTCTATTTCTGCAGGCCTGGGTATTGTTCTACTCTGACAAGGATTATAAATCTACTCACCTACTGATCCTTTTCCATTTTTTCCATCCTCTCCTTGCTAAATTAACACCAAGTGTACCGGCTCAGATTATCTTTGCCCAAAGGAAGGCAGTACTTGCTCTGTATGATGACAGCTTATCAGTGCGGTTGAAATGCAGTCTTTTAGGATTTGTACTGTTTCTCTCAAACTCGGGTGCTAATCCTCCTGTTATCATCTCTGTCACATTTGTTGACTGCAATCAATTTGTCACCAAAAGTAGGCATATCTGAAGACAAATAACTGCCTACATCTCACAGTGAGTTCTTTTGTTTGCAAAGAGCTAAGCCTAAAAAAGGTTTTTTTAAGACAGAGAAAATTTTATTCTCCAGAATTTTGTTTTTTAAAATGAAGTTTGTATATAATATTATATTGGTTTCAGATGAATAACTTAGTGATTCATCAATTACATACATTAGTGAATGCTCAGTTTCAAACTTTATTAGCTCTTATAAACTGAGTCCCCTTTTGTTAAAGACAGAAGCCACCTCTCATCTCCCATCTATGTATTTGCCAATTTATATGCATGAACAATTCATATACTCCCTTGGTTTCATAAACAAGATAATGCAAGTTAAGGAGTCCTGGTAATTTGTTTGCTGGTCAGTGAAGCAGCCAGAATTGGAATCAAGTGGTCAGTGAAATACCTACAGGGAATAGGCTAAATTATCAGAAATATCTTTCCCTCAAAGTTCACCCACAAGAATATGTCCACACACACACTTTGACTCCACTAATCTTGAACTTGAGACAGAAGTAATCTAGATGAAGGAGACTTTAGAAAGTGATGTAACAAGGTAGGGAAAATTATATTCAGTTTTTTCTAGGGAGAGCTATTCTGGAAGCAAGCACTTTGATGGGTAAATAAAGCTGAAGAATGGGGTCCTGAAGTCTGCTCAGTCGTCAGATGGTTTCTAAGTGTTGTGCATTAGACCAACAGAAGACTAACATTAAGTTTCTCAGGAAGCAGGAAAAAGAGGGCGATTTAGCCAGTGACATGGTTGGTGGTTGTGGTTCGAAGGAAGAGATCCTTTGCTCTGACTCATTTAGCGAAACTCAAAATACTTTGAGTGGTTAGGATAGAATCTTGTTGAAACTAATAAGATGTTTACTTGTTTTGTCCAGACCTACAGTAAAGGTTTCTGCCCTCAGTAAGCTTATGTTCAAGAGGGGACAGAGACAAATAAATTAACAAATGATGAACAATATAGTTTAACAGAGTGAGAAGTATTATAAAGAAAATAAACCAGGGTATTGAGGCTCCCGGGTGGTGGACCTGCGCTGACGCTTGCGGTTTGGTCTCCCCGCCCAGGCGGGGCTCCGGCTGCATGTCTCGGGGCTGGGAGCCAAGGGGTGACAGCGGCAGGGCTGGTGAGGTGAGGGCCAGGGGCCCCCGGTTCTGCTACTTCCAGGGCCTCCGGCTGCACTTTCACCCACTCGGTCTGCGGAAGGAGACTCCCAGTGGCGCTGTGCGGTGGGTCCCCTGGGAAGATGGTGGTTGGGGAGCATGAGAAGAAACAGAACCCCAAGAACCTATATTTGGCCTGAGCAACTGGGTGGAGGCTGCCTCTTTATTGAACTGGGACCCGGCTCACTATTCCAGCAGAGCGCTCCAGACCAGGGCAATAAAAGAATGCGTCTGGGGAAGAAGGGAAAGAGCATGCTGCTGTAAGAAGCAGAGCGTGTTAATGCGATGGAGCTTATAGAGGATTCGAACAGGAAACCTTTTCAGAAGGCCCCCAGGAGAACTGGGCTGCTGGCTAGAATGTAGTGCATCTCAAGGAGCTTGGTTACCATCACCTCAGCAGGGAAGCGCCTTGTCCCTGCCGTGCTGGTCCCGTGTCAGCGAGGAGGCAGCTGTCCTGCCTCTGCTTTTACCAAGACGACCTGCTCCTGCTTCCTCAGGACTTAGCTCTTGCCTGGCCTTGACTTTATCTTTTGTTTGTGGCTGTCCTGGCTCCTTTCTCCCCTTTGTGCCACACTCAGAGCTCATAGGAGGATTTTACCGAGTCTGTTCACCACCCTCCGATATAGGATATTAGGAAGAGGGGGACACAGTGTTTAACCCAGGCCACTCCCTAGGGCATCACCAGCCTATTAATGCTGCCCTCAGTCAGGCATCCATCAGCAGTCCAGTTAGCGATGGCCAGAATGGGGAGGGGAGGCATACGTAACCCAGACTGGAGACTGCATTGGCTCTGAGGAAGCAAGCGTCTCAGGAGGGGATGTGCTCTGAGAGTGACTCAGGGCTACTGTAACTGGCAGCTACCCTGCATGTAGTGCTGGGTACAAGGATTTTAGTATTTGTTTCTAGAATCGTATAGCTAAGTGGCTATTGTGAGTAATACAAGCTTCCAAGTCAGTTTGAGGGTTTTTGGAATAAACCTCACAGACAGGAATGGTAATGTGGGCACAAGCATTTGTAATCTCGGATGAGGTTCCAGTGACTTAGTTATTATTAAATATATAAAATAGTGTTGGTGCTGAGTTGTGGTATTTATTTACAGACTCAGAGACCCACATCTTAAGGAGTCCACTGGGACATCCTTGGTTCTTTCTGGAATGGATTTTACTTGTTTACTCGTAGTTGGGGATTCGTGTGATACGATAGTTTTCCTTACAAGCATCTGCTACATTTTCCCTGATAATATTAAGGGGGTTCGATTATGGATAGTGTGTCACAGACCTGATTTTGGCTCATCTGAAATGTACCTCAGTGTATGTATACTGCCCTGTGGTACCAGAACCTAACATGGTAGAACATGATGCTACTGCAAGTTGGGGTCAGAGAAGCAGGCAGGATCTGACTGATCTAGGGCTATGAATCTGGAGTTTATTCTGAATGTGATTAGAATCCACACTATGTGATTCCTGGTTTTGAAAGCTCACCTGGGCTGCTCTGTGGAATAGGTTGTCGTAAGTCTTTTCAGTAGCTATGCCTCTTATACTTAATAAAAGTCATGGGATGGTTTATTTTTCAGTATTTCATTTTGACTTTCAACTGTTCTGGCTGATTCCAGGTGATGTGGTCAATAATAGCCTTTTAGAATGTGTGTTAGCAGATTTTCTTTAAATCTGACCTGTGAGGTATGTCATCTTCTCTTTATTGGCAGGGATATCCTAATTCTAGGCATAACTTCTATTTACTTTTCTACTCATTCAAAAAACACATAAATTACTTACATGTAGAACATTTTTTTGTTTGGATAAAATTTGAATATTTATAAATGTCAAAAAAGAAAGATAGAAAGAAAATAAATCAGGGTATTGAAAAACAGTTGACTGGGGATTAGGCTAGCTATACGTGATGAGGAAAGGGCTCAATAAGGCATTAATGAGGTGACATTTGTGCTGAGAGGGCAAAGACGAGAAGATACTCTTCTTTCTTCTGAAATATTTCATATTGAAATGTGTTAGTTGACAGTAGGGAATACAATTCTGATCTGCCAGGAGTTTAAGACCTAAGAGGAATAGGATATAGCAAAATTCTAAGGCACATATTAATGTTCTAGGCACTCATTCAGAAATACCTCTTGGACATAGATCCAGCTGGAATTAATCCCTCTGAGAACTAAGGGAATGACTGGCTAGCTCCATGTTGAAGAAGTCTCCCTCGAAAAAGAAAAGTACACCAGTCAAGTCTCTTGGTTTCAAACTTCAGAATCTAATTCAGGCTGATTTATTGTGAATGGAGAAGTATGAGTGAGCATAAAGAGGATCTCAGATGTGGTGGAAAATGGAAGTATAGTCTTGGAAAAGAGGTAGAATACAAGATAGTGCCTAAGATTATGCAGCAGTAAAAATCTGGCCAACATGCCATCATGGCACCATTCCTTTATTCCACAATTACTCCTGGGGACATTGCCTTCCTAACAAAATACAAACCTGGCAGAGACCCTCATAAAATGCACCACATCAAACAAATTCTGACTGTTCTATGCTCTTAAGTTACTCCCATAAGGTTTAAAGTCCTGGGCAAGTACATGTAATCTGCTGAGCCATTACTCCATTTCCAGGCATGGGGGGCAGGGAGAGAGCAGATCTGACTGGTTCCCTTTGGCTTCCATAGTGAGATATAAAGCTCTGTATTTTACTAAGACTCACACAACAGGGATTAGCCTGAAATAAGAAAGAGGATTGGATTCTGAGCAGGAAAAATGACAAATATCCAATATACTTCACTATTTTTGGCTGCCCAATATCCATGTATGCCTTTATCTTCATACTCATATTCCAAAATAAAAAACTCTTGCCTAGAGTAACTAATATTCATATTGTCAAAAACTGCACTCACTCTACTTCAGGACCAGAATCCTTTCCATTTCTTCTATAAAATAAATCTCCCTATCTTCAGATCTGTCACACTCTCACTTCAATAATGTCTAATGTAGAGTCTATATCACCATTTTCTCTGCACTGCCATCACCTGGGAACTTGTTAGAAATGAAATATCTTGGGTCACCACCACACCTATCAAATTAGAAGTTTTGGGTATAGGTCTTAGCAATCTAAATTTTAACAAGTCCTCCAGGTGATTCTAAGAGCCACTAAATTACAGAACTTTCTTTGATGATGGAAATATTCTACATCTGTACCACCCAATATGGTAGCCACTAGTTATATGGGCTGTTGAGTAAATGCTTGCATGGCTAAGGAACTGAATGTTTTATTTTATCTTATCTTGTTAATTTAAATTTAAATAGCCACATATGGCTAGTGATTATCATGTTGGATAGTGCATGGCTATAACAGGAACCATGGCAAACACACAATAGTAGGAAAAAAGAGATAAAAAATATAATGTATTAAAATATATAAATTATACATGACATGGCAAGGTAGAATATATTTGTAGGGGCTTTAAGAGGAGCTTTAGCTTTGTTAACTAACCTATTTAGACTGGTTACAAGATGGGGGAACACTTACAAGAGTTTAGCTTGTATTTATAACTTCCACACATTTTAGATTACCTTTGTTTTCAGCCAACACATCTACTGCTCAGGGCACTTCAAGCAGTTCGATGACCCAAGGCTTTATTCTGGAAGAATGTTAAATCTTGTTGGTCCTGTCTGTTTTGTGTAACTAGTAGTCTTCCATTAGCTTTTACCACTGGATACAGTAGCAGACAGAAGTGCCTCTGGAGCATCAACCTTCCCTCCTTCCCTCTTAGTGAAACAGCAATCCTTGTGCAGCTTAATAGGATTCATTCTTATTCTATCTAACATCATAACATTATCTTTCACTATTTTCCCTGTAGCTTGAGCTACTGGGAAGCAGACTATGGCGGACTCTTTGATGTACTGCCCTGGTCCCCTGATCCTCCTTTTGGAATGTAGGACCTAATACTCTAACTGCTAAGAGGACTGCTGGAAGGCAGCCCTCAGCTGTCACTCCCCCTCCGGAGATTGCCTTGGCTGAGAGAGCCTCCTCACTAAAGTTTACACCCTCTTTTGGGGTGATCCACATCCAATGACTGATAGACTCCGAGGTAAAAGGCCTGGCCCTTCACCCTCTTCCAAGTCCTGCTGCCACGTCTCTTCCTTTCCAGAGGCATATAATTTTAAAGCACTGCCTGATAATCTGTATGCTAATCTCTGTCTCAGAATTTACTTCCTGAGGAAATCCACTCATAAAAGTGTTTCATTTCAATTCTGAGGAACAGCTGTTGTATCCAACATGAAAAGCAGTCCTTCTTTGGGCATTAAAGCCTGCACACCCCCAAAATCCAGAGTTGCAGGAATGGAAAGCAAACATTTTGTGAGTAGATCAATTTTTTTTCTGAATGCATGTATTCTGACATGACTGCAACCACCCCATTTATTTTTTGTTGGTTCAGAGCATCTTTCACATCCAACAGCTCTGTACCAACCGCATCTCTCAAGGCATTGTCTCCAAGCTGGCAGGAACCATACCTAAGTTGTCAATACTGTTGCCTTCATCTTTCTAAGGCCCAGCTGCTTCTGGGTACAGGACAAAACTGTTGACCCTTTTGGGGATCTTAATGGGAAGCAGGACCTTTTTCCCCACCGTGATTCATAATATCAAGAGGGATTTCCTTCAAATTGGAAGGTAATTTGAATATACACAACTAAAATGTTGACATATTGCTATGGATACTTTAAAAAGGATAGCAAGAAATTATGTAGGATGGGGTAAATACACTGTAAGGGAAAAGAACAAGAGCAACATGCGTGCAGCTGAATAAGCTGTAGACAGCATGAAATAGGAAGCAGTCTGGTGTACCACAAAATTGAAGACAAATATTAATACTTAAAAATATATATTATAAATACTGTCAATAATTTAGACATTTCCACTAATATACAAATAAATATTTGATACTCCAGTTAATTTTTCTCACTTTTTTCAAATGGGATCTTTGGCGTTAAATCTCTAGCAACCATATTTTGAATTAATTTGTATGCCCTAAAGTAAAAGAAAATCATTTCACTTGAAATATTACATGAGTCTGAATTTCAAAACTGAGATGAATCTTCTCAGTATTTAGTCTGACAAGTGAATTTTCTGTACATTCCATTCCATGGGTTATGAATGACCATCTGGACCTTGTCCAATGTAGGATAATCAGAATCATTCAAAATTACTCTGGTAACTGCATTTTTAAAATGTGCCTGGGCAGGCACACGTCAGCTTACATCTGACAGCTTCATTGAATAATTTAAACAGTTTGAATATTGTGAAACCCTTCATTTTGAAAATTTTGAAAATTAGCAGCAGCAGTAAGGTAAAACAATCTCTCATATAGACTGCATTTAATTTATTTTGCTTGTTGACTTGGCTTAAGTATAAACCAAAAGTACTCTTAAAATTTTTTTTCATGTATATTGAATTTTATATGCTCCTACATATATACACATACAGAAAAGTAAGACCAGGGAAGTCCTCCTAGGGTACATGATACTTAAGCTTTGTTATGAAGAGGAGATTTCTTCACCTGGAGAACCCTGGGTAACTCAGTGGAAACAGTGTGTTAATTACCAGTGTGTGGAAGTAAGAGAAAACATAATGCATTACAAATTTATAAGAAATTTAGTGTGGCTGGAAATTTTAGTGTGGCTATGAGAATGGTAGGAAATAGGGTTACAAATGAATGAGGATTGGGTAACAAAAGGCATCGTCTGTCCTGCCATCAAGTTCAGATTGCATTCTGCACTTTAGCAACCCAACCTTACAGCATTAGCTTCAAGTTGGCACCAAAACAAATCTGCCTCATCATTCCTCTCATTATACTAGGGCCAACTGCCCCTCAGCACAGGATAAAAATCTCTTAATACCTAGATGAAGCTAAAGGTAAGCATTTCTTCATAATTAATTTTGTATTGAATTATATCGTTCATACAAGAACAATTCATACATTGTGCATTGCAGGTTGTGAAACAATAGAAAATGCAGGTGTTGGTCTCTGCCTCTGGTTCCTGGCACAAAGCTCCTAAAACTTATGTAATTTTCTAAATGATAAGAGCGCTAGAAACATCTTTTGTTCTAAAATTTGGTCTTGGACTGGTTCTGACGTAAGAACTCATAAATTCTTTGGAATCTCCTGGGTGACAAGAGTGTCTTTTTGATGGGCTTCTGATCAAGGCTGGTCACCAGGATGACCAAGCCATGATTACAATCTTGGAACTTTCAGCCCCACTCCCATGCTTTAGAAAGGGAAGAAGGGCTGGGGATTGAGTTAATAATCAGTCAGGCCTATGTGATGACTCTTCCATAAGAATCCCCAAAATGTGAGGAGTGGGGAGCTTCTGGGTTGATGAATACATCTGCATGCTCAGAGGGTGGTGCACTCCAACTCCACGGGGATAAAAGCTTGCACACTCAGGACCATTCCAGACCTCATCCTATGTATCTCCTCATCTGGCTGTTTATCTATATCCTTTTAAAAAAAATTATATCCTTTATTCTGTAATAAACTGGTAAACATGTTTCCTTGGTTCTCTAAACTGTTCTAGTGAATGAATCCAAGGAGAGAGTCATGGGAATCTCTGACTTCTAGTCTAGTCAGACGGAAGTTGTGGCTAACCTGGGGGCTGACCACTTATGAGTGGTGTCTGAAGAGGGGGGCAGTCTTATAGGACTGAGTTCTTGATCTGTGGGGTCTTGGGTAACTCTATGCAGTCAGCATCAGAACTGCTTGGTGTGGAAAAGCCAACATCTGGTCAGAAGCACTGTGAGTAGGGTAGTAGTGTAAGAGTAAAGGAAAACTGCATTTTTTCTGCAGACAGGTTGATGGATAATCACAAGCAGAACACACCCATGTAACCATTATTCAGATCAAGAAATAGAACAATAGAACTTTAAAGCATCTCAGAAGTTCTACTTATGCCTCCCCAAAGGTAAAAATTCACCCAATCAATTTCTAACAGCAGGCTAATTTTGCTTGTTTTTGAACTGTATATAAATGGAATCATACAGTATGTGTTCTTGTCCATCTAATTTCTTTGGCTCAGTAGTGTGTGTGTGTGTGTGAGTGTGTGTGTGTGTGTTATCCATTTACGTTGTTGTGTATAGAAGTATTTTGTCCACTTTCATTGCCAAATAATATCCATTTTGTGAATGCACAGTGCAACTAATTAATGGGCATCTGGGTTGCTTCCAGTTTGCAGTGATGACAACTAATGCTACTATCAGCATTTTTGTACATGAATTTGCACATATATCTCACATGTCTGTTGTATATATACCTAAGACTGGATTTGCGGGCTTATTGTATACGTATGCTTAGCTTTAGTAAAACTCAGCCTAACTGTTTTCCAGAATGATTTTATCAGCTTACATGTCTATCAACAGTGTATACAAATTCCAGTTTTCCCCACAAGCTAGCCAATACTTAATATTATCAGCTTTAGAAAATGTTAACCATTTTGGTGGCTGTGAAATGGAAACTTTAAAATATTCTATTCAGTTACACATTGGGCATCTACTATGTGCTGAAATTTGGCTAGCTTTTCCAAAGATGCAAGAAATGAATTAAACACAATCCACAGTGTTCTAAGACCTTTGCATCATTCATTTGAAATCATTCCATAACTATTCCTTTCCTTAAAGTCAACTATGCTTAAAAAAGAAACTCTCTTAGGAAGACAATTCCAGTGCTCTTCAAAGCCTGCAGGGAAGATGTTATAGAATACTAGACTCATATACAGGTGAGGCATTTATTCTAAAATTTTGGTACAATTAACTTAATTACTCTGAGGAAAGCTTAGAGGCAGTTCACAATTTAACAAGACCCTCATTAACAATAGGCCAATAAAATGCTGCAACCGTAATGAGGCATTAAATTTTACCTATATTAATTAGTAAGGAATTTCATTATAAATAGAAGTAAATACAAAAAATGAAATTATTCCTTCAGTAAGCATCTCAGGTTGGATGCTTAATAAAGGCTATATTGGAGTATAATTATAAAGTAACTAGTGGGATATTTTTAAGAGACAAGATAGAGACCTAAATAATAGCCTATTTCAAACCACTTACTACAATGAGCAATTTTTTCAATAAGGGAAGATGTAAGCAATATTTTATGAAGCAGAGCCTGTATGCCCAACTTGGGAAATGAGGTTTTCTTCATTCTCAGGACTTAGCAAGAAAACATTGGAAACACCTAAGACCCTCCTTCTTGGGGAAGGATAAAGAGAGATTAGAAGAAAAAAAGCAAAGATAATTATTAGGCCAAAGAGTGATTGGAATGACTCCAATAAATGCCTCTGGCCAGTGGGGTACCAGCTAGAAGTCAGTGGATGAGACAGCAGTAGTGGGAAGGGACCTCCACTTCTGATCTCTTTTTGTCTGTGTCCTGGGTCATAGGCTGCTTCTCTATGGTGACCTTCTGGTATATTTAGGGGCACTTTTGTATCCATGACTGAGGAGAGCATAGCCAGCCATGGAATCCTTTAAAAATAGACCCCCCACATTGCTGAATGTCCCACAGTGTATTTTTTCATCCAACAAGCTTTGATTGAAGGTGTACATGCTGTGTAAGTCGATGGGTGCATCAGAGTGAAAAGACAGACACAGGCCTGGTGCCTAATATTACAGAGCCCTGGCTAACACCTCCCTCCCAACTTCCCATCAACTCCTGGAAAGCCACCATTTCTGAACAAATGCTCTCCTAAGTGCTTATCCAGAAGGTCTGAAATTCTACAAGTATTAATGCTCCCCTTTATGAAGAACATTTTCTTCCCATGGTCTTTTTGGCATCTGAAAATGTTCCTGGCAGATTATGTGCTTTATCATGTAACAAAAGGGATGGGAACAGTGAGTGTGTGCTTAACACAAGGAGGAAAAAAGGGCGATTCGTTCTTAAGGGAAGATAAAATATCATGAAAAGAAAACATTCAGAGATGACCAAGAAAAGGTTGATCTCCTTTACATGTTGCATATGACTGACATCAAATAATTATCTCATGAGCATTGACTCCTTCCTGACAAAAAATGAAAATTAAAAAGGAGAACAGGGCAGTTCATTATATCTAGGCTAGGCACATGGATTCTCATTAGGCATTAAATGGTGTCTTTTTAAGACCTGGGACTCGTGGGTTATTTTCATGACTGCTGTATGTTAGCAATTATATTCTTCCTGCCTGGATTTTGCCTTGGTTTGCCAATAGTAGCCTAAGGAATCTGAAATGCATATGGAAGTATGAAAAAGTAAAACAGTGAAAAAAATAATTATTTGCAAATATAGGTTGTTCCCAAATAACGTAGTCTCAAGAAGGGTGAATATATAGCTGCTCACGTGCCAAGATTGCTCCATAAAATGTTGTGTGGTGCAAAATTAAGAAACTATCACCTCTAATGAGATCAACTCTTGTGAAAATATTCCCTGATCTTAGAGTTTTCACTGGAAAGTTTTTGCTAGTAGCATTTCCATTAATGTGGCTTATATGACTTAACCAGGTCAAATTTGATGGTACTCGTATCCTTAACACTTCAGAGTGATTGCTCTGTCATTGGGCTTGGAGTTATTATTAGGCAATGATAGAAAATGCAAAGATTTGATGTAATCATAAATTTTCAATGTCCCTTTCCTCTCTGTTGGGGTCTGGAATTGAAAACCATTTTCCTTGCATAATTTAATTAACCTGTCACTTTATTTTGGAGAGTTACTAATTCATGATCCAAAAGGACTGATTTATGAAGCATTATGAGGACAAAAGCTAGATGCTGAATAGAATTAAGCAGCATAAGCTGTGTAAGAGTAGAATTACTTTTGAATTAACATCAATTACAAAATGAATTCAAAAGATTATTTACTGCTTAAAATGGAAAGCCTATGGTTTATTGACCTGATTTTTTTTATATGACTGGAATTTCTTATTATTTCTTATTGAAGAGTTAAAATAATTTTGAAGAATAACAATAGCTATCTTTTAACAGTGCCAATTATTTAAAAAACGTTATGCTAGCATCTATATACATGTATATTTTCTATTCTCACAGAAAGTTGCAAAGTAGAAATTATTATTAATGATTGTTAAACCACGCTCAGAGAGTGTTATTATCCCAACTTAGTTTATAAAAATTTTTGAGTTGCCAAAATAAAATTAAAGTGTTTAGAAAATGGAAAAAATAGCCACATTTGAATTGGAGAGAATCTACTCTTCAAAAACTTTGAAGTATTAAGAATCAATTGGAAAAAAGTTTCCTATACATTCATTTCCTGAACAATGTCTAAGAGATAATTTCATTTAGAACATCAGGAAGCTATCTTAGAAAATATAAAAGCACATATCCTTTAGTAGTTGAGAGCATTTATAAATACAAGGAGGGGACTGAGTGACACATGAACTGTCAGCTCAGAGGGAACCAGGTAGAACTCCCTTGGCCTTGGAAGTTAAGCCTTTCCCCGTGAGGCGGTGGGGCTGGCTTGTGTAGAGCGGAAGCCCAACATTGCACAGTAGGTAAAAGAGGCTCTGCACTAAGGAGTGTGAGTTGTGTGGGGTCCTTTGGCACACTCTGGAAAGTTCTAGCTACTCTTCTGTATTTTTGCAGGTCACTATGGGTGGAGCCAGGGAGTGAGGTAGGCTCCCCACATGGTATGTAAGGGGAATTGTTGACATGGTTAGCCTTGATTTACATGCAGCAGTTGCTGCCTTCAGGACTAGGTCGCAGTGACCTTCACGCTTTCCTCCACTCCATGCCCACATTATAGAGGGCCCCTCTTGGCCCTGTTCTGGCTGCACTTCACTCCCTGGAGTAGGCGTTCATAAGACTAATACAGCATGGCCACCTGCGGCCCAAGCCCCTTTCCTTCTAGATCATACTTGGGTACCTGAGCTCTCAGAATTCCCTGCCCAGTAACCCTAGGCCTGCTTCTGTGAGGCTCTCTCAGCATCTATTTCCCTGAGGATGGATCATCTTACAACTGTGATCACCTTTACACCTAAGAGATAGTCCAAGGGAGGCAGTGTGCCGGCATGTGGGAAGTCTGGATAGGCATGTGTGTGGGGCACCTCTTGATGTGGGAAGAAGCCAAAGATAGGAAGAGAGGTAATTCGGTGAGGGGCTAGATGCTGAGATGCGCTTTCTCCTTACCTCTATGTTCCAGCACAAGATTCCAAGGAGCCCAAGAATTATAACTCAGATCCTTTCCTTTCAGAGCATTTTGAAAGTACGTTCATCAAAGTAGAGAAATAGAACATATTTTGTTTTAACAGATTGTAAGCTTGACTTAATAACATTTATATATTCGTACAACAGCAGGGGGATTTCCATTTGTACTCCTCACCTAGGCCCTGTTGATGTAGGGGTGGGCGTGCCAAATATTCTACATGAAACTATTTAAGTTTAATTTCCTTAAACCTCTTTCATCCTTTGCATCTAGCACAATGCCTGCCTGACGTGTAGTAAGTATTAAAAAATATTTGTGGAACAAAGGACTAAATTTGACTTGTTTTTATAAACTGAGTAGTGAAAAATCACACCTCTGGAGCAGAAGCTCCTGAAATGGGAGGTAAGAGACAATATTTTCTGTAACAACAGTGAGTAGATTACTTGTGTAAATCACTTAGCAATATTCCTGTCACTTAGTAAATTCACAGTGAATATTACCTACCATTATTAATTATACCATCTGTGAATTATGAATTCCTGAGATTTCACCTGTTGAGACTCAGTAAGTGTAGTTTGTATAGCCGCTTTAAAATATATGATCAATTTTTAACATTGTGAAGGTTCCCATGAGATGATTTTTTGCCACCTGAATAATTTAGCATCTATCCTAATTGGTGGTTCCAGCACTTGTCAAACTATTTACTTGATTAACTCTACAGCTATGACATCCTCACAGAAGACATAAATTTTATTTTAAACTATTGTGGGAGAATTTTATTACCCTCAAATTCTAAGCTGCTTGTTGTTTTTGTCATATTTGATGCTTTTTGCAGGATTCATCATTCACACTCAGCCTTTGATTCCAAAAACACCATTGTACGGTTCTTAAACATACTGTGTGTTAGAGTCCACAAAGTGCTTGATTAAGTTATGAGAGGAAATGCTGTATATATATTTGATAAGTGAATGAGGGAATGGATCTAATTTCTTAAGAGAATCTGTCCAAAGGATATAGCATCTATCCATTAATTGGTCCAAGTTCATACTATTATCCCTAAGAAAGAGCTAAGCCTTAATTATTTGAGGCATCTGCAAAAAACAAAAATACCTTGACTAGGTCAGATTCATATATACTCTTTGCCTTTCAAAGAGTTCAATACCATATTGGCCTGTTTGAAAAATGTTCCTCTAATAAAACAAGAATTACAATAGCCCATCTGAGATTAGTTTCAGAGAAACCCTTGCCTTTCCAGAAAAATGTATTTATGGTGATGGTTGGGGAGAGTACTTTACTGCAGTATTTGACTCTGTAACATGAAATGAATTGCTTTGTCTTTCATAGCTGACATAATTCAAGCCAATCCATGTCCAAAGAATAGTGATTAGCTCACTGTAGGGGACAGGGAAAAATATACTTGCATGTTTTTCTTATATGGGCTGTCTTTCATTTTGATTTTAAATTCTCTTTCTTTTTCTTTTTGACTTTATTTTCAGTTGCATATATTACTCAAAATCCTTTTGGGAATAGGCAGGGTGTAGATACTGTACTCTATGGTATAGACTCCTGGAGAAAGGGGTTGTATGTTTTCACTACTTGTCTCAATGCCTGCATCCAGAATGCTTAGTGTACAAATGTAGTCAATAAATGAATGAAAGCAGGCAGAACATTAGAATATTTCAGGAAGATCCAAAATTCTAATGACAGGTTTCAAAATTCCCATGAAGCTATCATTTTTGGGGGAGAAATTATATCCTGGGCAAGAAAAACCAAATTTCTGAGTCTCCTAAGCCTGCACCATCTAATAGCAATACTGATGAATCAACCCAGTTTACTTTATTAACAGTGCCTGTTGCCTGGGTACAGGCACAGGGGATACGAAAAAGGAGGTCAATTATCTGGAAAATTAATGTGCTCTATGCCTTCACTACCATCCTCTCTCCAAATTGATATTTAGATATTTAAAAGAATTCAGTTTGGGTTGACCACAGTAAAAATTTAAGTGGGAAAAGCTTATTTGTCTTTCTCTTTTCCAGATGTTATTCTCTAATGTTCCTAGAAAGACATCCATTTTTTCCACATATGCTTTCCTGTCGTTCACACAGACTTGTATTCCTGCTGCTCTGTTGAGTAGTGTTGCCTCACTGAATGTCAGTTGGCACCAGCAGGCGGGAAGGGCTGATCACGGCAACTGCACCCAATCAACAAGGGCAGTAAACCAATCTCTTGTTTACTAGTCATGGTAGCCTCACTGGACTGTGTCAATAAATAATGGTCCTTCTAGAATTATAAACATACGCGGGTAGAAAAATAGTGGGGATTGTAGCAATATTGCTATATATAGGTATAATGCTGTGTTGATAGCTTCCACATGAGCTCATTCAATCCTCACAGTATCTCTGTGAGTCAGAGAGAATAATTATTAGTGCACTCATTTCAGAGTTGAGAAAACTGATCCTCAGAAAGTTTGAGTTGCCGGTTCAAGCTTACATTGTTTACACTGTCACTAAGACAGAAATGTGGCTCTGGGCCATCCTGTCTCTGGCTCTGTCCTACAGGACACAATTAAAATGAAAATTAGCCATAAGGGAGGAAGGAGAAAGAGGTGCTTATTAGTTTGTTGAAAAGGGATGTTTTTCTGAAGAATCTACAGGGGTGAAAAAGGAGAGCCAATTTAACTAAAGTCCTTAGGAAATATTATAAATGGTATCCAAGGCTTTCCCCAGTTGCGTAGTGTTAGAAGTTAAAAACTTACCTCAGAGTGGATTTAGTGTATGTGCCATATAGGGCCAGCTCTGCCGTAGATGGGATGAGTATTTTCATCTTCAGAAAATGACTCCATTTCAACTTACACTAGGAACAAAAGTAAAGTTAAATAAATAAGAAAGTGAAATAAAAAAATTAAGTTCTTTCCCCCAAAAAATGTGATGTTCTCATTTCAGTAATAAATAGCTAAGCTAAGTATACATGTCAAGTACTCTTCAGAGTAACTTTGTATATTTTACACAATGAATCTTCATAGAAATCCTAGAAACTTAGTCTAATAATTATGCCCATTTTACCAATGAAAGATTTGAGATTAAAACCAGTTAATGAATTGCCTGAGGTCACACAGCTGTCCCACAACCTTTCTTTTAACACTAGGTTCCAGTATCTCAAATAAACAGCAGACCTTCATTTCCCTGGTAGAAACAGTACAAATGATAACATTTCCTAGTTAGGAGCTTCCTCTCACAAAAGTTCCTGCCCAACAGAAAATACAACATTTTATTTTTTTTGCATGCTTCCCAGTCCACAGCAACAAATACAATAGTGTGGTCCTTGTGATTTCAGAATCAAATTAAGGAGAGCAACACCAAAAGGTGTATTTTCAATTGAACTCCTGGACACCCCACATGCTAACACCTATTGTTTTCTCATATAGTTTTTGATGGGAATTTCTAGAAGGAGATAAAACAATAATGAGACAATAGTGACTGCCTGTGGATAAGGTGAAATGTGACACCATTTGCTAAACCTCTTGAAAATAGAGATTAAATTACTTACATAGGAAGGTACCACTTTCATCCTGAGGCTGCCCCTCAAAATTGTTCCTATACACACAGAAGCAGTCTGATCCTAACTGTACAAATAAAAGATCTAAAAAGAAATACACCAACATAAAGTATTTTTAAATGACAGAATGATAATAGACTTTTAAATATTTACGTTGTTTAAAATTTTTCTAGATATCTTTTGAGGTTAATGCAACAGTCTAAAATTATATGGAAGTAATATGCATTACTTTAAAAATTATAAAAAATAAACAAGCAAATTAATTATTAAGAGAGTTGCTAAGAGAACAGATCTTAAATGCTCTCACTACAAAAAATAAATTGTATTATGTGATGTGATGAATGTGTTGGCTAATGCTATGGTGGTAATCATTCTGCAATATATACATGTATCCAATCAACATGTTGTACACCTTAAATTTACACAGTAGTATATGTTAATTATATTTCCATGAAGATGGAAAAATACAAAATCCATATACTGAGACTTGTCACAAAATACAGTCTTAAAATATGTTTCTTGAAAGCATAATATTATGACTTGAGTTTGATTATTAGTCAAGGACTTATACATAGAGAATTGTGTGTTATAAGTTTCTCTAACAGGGGTCAGCAAACTTTTTCTATAAAGGGCCAAATAATATTTTACACTTTGAGGCCAAAAGAACTCCATCACAACTACAATCAGCCATTGTAGCTTGAAAGTAGACAATACAGAAACAAATGACCATAGCTGTGTTCTAATAAAACTTGATTTATAAAAACAGGAAACAGGCTGGATTTGGCCTCCATGCTGTAGTATGTTGACTCCTGTATAAAATATTATGTTCCAATATAGAACTAAACAATATTATAAAGTTAAAGGCCATCTAAGCCAAACTCGCTCAAACTCTCCTCCCCAAAGAAATAAGAGTAATATGACAGAGTGGAAACAAATAGGAATTTAAGTTTCAAATAGACTTTGGCTTGCCTTCCAAATTATTGAACATCTTTAAATTTTTATTTCCTCATCTATTAAGTGGAAATAGTAATAACACTTCATATAGTTATTACATACTTAGGAACAATTTAAGTTAGCAGTTTAGCTCAAAATCTGGCATATAGAAAATTCTCATTATGAATTAGCTAGTATTAATATCTGTGGTCACATGTTAATTGGTGGCAAAGTCAAGCACCCACTTCAATGTTGCTGGAGCCCCCTGACACAACTTCAGTTGTAACTGTGACTACCAAATTCAGCACTGGGAAGAGTGGTGAAGAAAATGGGTGAGATCCCTTCTGTCATGACTCTTACTTCATAGCAAGTTGGATGGAGATAGAAAATAAGCATGTAAATAAATGGATAAACAAGATAATTTCAGATAGTGAAGAATGCTATGAATAAAATGAAACAAGTCAGTGAGTTATGTGGGGTGGGAGTGGGTTAGGTTTTCAATTTTTGTTGACCAATAAAGTAGCCATTAGCCATATGTAGTTATTTGAATCTAAAGTGATTAAAATTAAATTTTAAAGAGATTGGTTCCTTCTTGTAGCCATATATGGCTGGTGCTGTCATATTGGATAGCACACAACTACGTGTCCATTACCACAGGACATGGTAGCATAGCTCTAGATATGATTGAAAGGAAGGGAGGGGTGAAGTAAGGAAGAAAATAAATAGCAAGATAGGGAGATGGAAATGATAGAGACAGAGACAAAGATAAGAGGTAGAAATAGCTATAAAGGTATAGATACACAGGGTAATGGCCTCTCTGAGGAGGTGACATTTGATCTGAATAATGAAAAGACACTAACATGAAAAATTCTCAAGGCAGAGTGTTCCCAGGAGAGGGACAAACAAGTAGAAAAGCTGGGCCTGGAACGAGCTTAGTGTGCTGAAAGGGACAAGTTGGGGACAGTCAGGGGGCAGGTTACATAAGTTCTTATAAGAAATCTGGGTTTTAAGGCAATGGCAAAGGAAGTCATTGGGGACATTTTAAGTAAGGAGGGTATTAATCTGATTTACATTTTTTAGAGATCAGTCTGGTACCTATGTGGAGAATGGACTGTCAGATGGCAAAATGGAGCAAGCAGATCTTATAGGAGACTGTTGTAGGTGAGAGACAGTGGTGGTGGCTTGGAAGGGACGTGGAAAAGATTAAGAATACATTTAGGTTATAGTTTGAAGGCAAGGTCGACTGGATCTACTGTTGAATTGAATGAACAGAGGGAGAAAAAAAGAAATATTAAGGATCATTTCCAGTTTATATTTTGAAAATGGGGATGAAGAGATAAAATAATGATGAAGAAATGTTCAAGCAGCGTGGGGAAAAATCAGGAGTCCTGCTTTCGGGCAATAAGTTAAGTTGCCTTATTATACATGCCTGTAACATGCATTACGCATTAGTTTCCTACAGCTGTAGTAATATTCCCACAAACGTGGTGACTTAAAACAACAGAAATTTATTCTTTTTCATAGTTCTGGGGGCTTCAAGTCCGAAGTCAGTTTCACTGTGCTGAACTCCAGGTGTCAGTGGGCCCCCAGGTCCTTCGGAGGCTTGAGGCAGAGTCCATGCCTTGTCAATTCCAGCTTCCAGTGGCTGCTGGCGTTACTTGGCTCCATGGCCATATTGCCCTCTCCCCTTCTGTGTGTCTTCTCCTCTGCCTATGGGTAATTTTTAAATGTCTCTCTCTCTTATTAGGGCACATATTATTGCATATAAGTTCCACCCAGATAACCCAGTATAATTTCCTCATCTCAAGACCCTTAACTTCATCACATTTGCAAAAGCTCTTTCTCTAAATAACATCATGTTTTCACAGGTTATCTTTTGCAGGGGGCATTTTTCAGCCTACCACAATATCTGAGGGGAGATAGTGAGCTGAATATGTGCATCTAAACCCCAATAGGTGCCAGGAATGAAAGATATGAATTCAGGAGTAGTCAGTGTGTGGAAGGCATGTGAAGCCATGGGATAATTATGACTACTGAGGATGGGTGAGGCAGGGTGGGACATTCCCAGACTTGGAAGGCTGAGGAGGAGTTTCCTGCAAAAGACAGAAGTGAGATATCTGCTGGGATAGAGCAAAAAACAGGAAGATGTGGTACCTCAGAATCCAAAGTAGAAAAGCATTTTAAGGGATAAGTCACTGAATGCATCAAATGCAGACAAAAGGTCAATTAAGGTGGGATGGAGAATTAACCATTGCTTTTGGTAGAGAGGAGTTAGGGAGTTGGGACATAACATGTTAAGTAAGATTGGTGAAAAGGAAATGGGAGTTCTATTTCTAGCAGCATGATGTTCTCAATAATCTGACAACCTCTCACTTAAAAAAAAAGAACTTGAAATGTTTGATAAAATATAGCAAACACCCTCTCAACTATATAGCAGAAATCACAGAAAATAATAGAACTTCTCAGAGCTCCAAAGCAAAGAGGAAGCTGCCAATAGAAGGTGAGCAGCTACTGAAGTTCTGGTGCTCTCGAAGTGTCAGTCCATTTGGGATGCCGTTTGTAACGCCACAAGGTTTTAGTGTTGAGACACACACCTGAATCTGCCTTAAAGTGTGATTTATGACAATATTTGCTTTCCAGAAAGAAAGACGGCAATAAAATTCATCAAATTGGACGCAGATCTGCATTTTAAAAAGTATCCAGGACAGTTTTAACCACAGTCTGGTTCCCACAGCTTGGGATTTGAATGTGTACTATCTGCCCAGGGCAGTCAATGCCAAACTGAGAAATTAATAAAAGTGATCCTTGTCCACCATGACCCATGATGCTGGAGCAAGACTAAGAAAATCTGCTCTGGACAATACTGGTGTGTCCTCAATGCAGACAGCATAGAATTTCTAGCTAAATAAAACCCCAACATACAAGATTATAAACACAAGAAGAAACAAACTGCCATAGTTGAGCAGCAGAGGGAAAGCAAACAACAGAGCTGGATTCTTGAACTTTCAGATAATAAAAGCCATTTCACATTTTATTGTCTTTGATATTTTCATATTAAAGAAACCGTATTAAAAAGTTGAAAGAAATCAAATACTGAATCAAAAACACAAGAAACCTAATGTTACCAAGAACACAGGTAGATTTGAACAAAACATCAAATAGAAACCCAGAAATTGAATATATAATTGAAATTTAAAACTCTCTGGGTGAGTTGAAGAACATGTTAAACCCAGAGGAAGGAAAAAAAAGTAAATTAAAAATGGAGCTGAAGAAAATCACCTCTAAGGAAACAGACAATAAGATGGAAACTGTAAGAGACTAGGAGGCAGAAGGCGGAGTGATACGTCAGTCATCTACAGCGGCTGCACAAGAAGCCACTTGAAAACCTTACAACAGTGACTTCTTATTTCTCACTCTGAGTTGATTGAGCAGTTCTGCTGCTATTCCTCCTGGACTCATACTCATGTACCTTCCTTTAACTCAAGCATTGGTTAGGCTCAGCTGGGACAATGGGGTAGCTGGAACAGTCTCTTCCTAAGATCTCCATCCTCAAGGAGGCTAGATCAGCTTCCTCATGTGGTGGGGCAGCATTCCAAGCAAGGGCAAGCTCTCATGTGCAAGTGTGTTATTAGGCTTTCTTGTGTCACATTTGCTAATGTTTCATTAGGCAAAGAAAGTTACATGGACAAGCCCAGAGCCAGTGTGAGAAGAAATAATCCCAGAATACTGAGAAGAATTAGAATAACATCTATGACAAATGAGAAAGCCTAACATATATTAGATGGAGCTCTAGAAAGACAGGAAAGGGTTAGCAATTAAGAGAGATGGGGAGCAGAAATATTCTAAGAGTTAGTGGCTAAGACTTCCAGATTGATTTATATATGTGTGTGTGTGTGTGTGTGTGTGTGTGTATCTATGGACTTGGAATATTCAACAAATCCAAAGTAAACGCCATCTTAATCCATAGTATAAAATACTAGAGGACAAAAGTGAATATCTTAAAAGCAGCCAGAGGAAAAAGATTATCCACAAAGGAATGACAATTAGATTGATAGCTAACTACTCAAGTCTAATGATGTCGGAAAGTGAGATAGTATTTTCAAAACCTGAGCAAAAATAACTGTCAATATAAAATTCTATATACACAGTAAACCATCTTGCAGAATAAAACTAAAATAGAGACATTTAAAAAAAACTGAAAACTGAGGGAGTTGAAAATATGTGACTATCACTGAAGGAAAATTATAGAATGTATTTCAGGAAAAAGGGAGTGACTCCAGAAAGAAATATGAGATGTAGAAATCAATGACAAGAAGAAATTGAGAAACAGGTGCATCTAAATGAACATTTGCTGTGTAAAGCAATAATAATAATCTCTAATCTGGAGGGTACCAATAGTATATCTGAAATACTAGGGAATATAACAATAAGTTGAGACATGGGATGTCAAAGAATATGATGCTTTTATAGTGGTCAGAAAGAGAACACAAGTGCTGATATATTTTAGGATTTGTTAGATGTGAGTATTAATAGTTTTGGAATAACCACTAGTAGAATAGAAATAGACTGTAAAAAAGTATATATAATATTTCAAATAAAAAAGGAAATTGTCAATTCAAAAGAAAGCATAAGAAAAACATCATAGAAAAGGCAAGGTAAATATAAAGTTCAAAGTGTCGATATATCAGTAATTTAAAGAAATACAAATAGTATAAACTCTGTTTTAAAATGAAAAAGGGAGAAGAAGTAAGGGAGGAAAGAAAGAATGGCAGCAGGCAGGCTCTGTCTTTGCTGCTTAACATAGGCACTCCTTACATATAAGGATGCAGAAAAATTAAAAATAAAGGTATAAAGACTATAAGCCAAAATACACTAACAAATATAAAGATGGTATGGCAATATTAATATCAGATCCAATGGGCTTGTGTTTAAAGGCTTTTATCCCTAGAAATAGTGAGGGGACTTTCACTGGTAAGTGACACAATTCACAAAACCTAAGTGGGAGCTTCCAGGTTTGGGGACACATGGATGTGCAGGGACATGGTGTGCACAGATGGGGCACAACATCCCCACACCTCTACCCACATTCCTCACCCTACATATTTCTTCATGTGACTGTTCATCCATTCCATGTTAGACTTTTCAACCACTAATGGGAAAAAAAGATTTTCAGCTCCATCAGGTACAGGAAAGTCTCTGATACTCTCCAGTCTTTCAGTTTTTTGTTCTGAAAGAACAGTATGTACCTAGAGATGAAAATGCAGACAGGGAGTGGCATCAACAAAATGGTGATGTAGGAATTTCTAGCACCCTGCCTCTCACAGAGACATAAATCTGAAGAGCTACCCATGCATGAAAATACCTTTGCAGCGCTAAGGATTCCAGGTGAGGAGTTACAGCAGCTGGTAAGGCACAGAAATAGGAAAAGACTCATTGAAGAGGATTGAAAAGACAGCCTCAGATTATCCCCATCACCCCTCCCCAAGCTGGGCAGCCCAGCACACAGACCCTCCCCTCAAAGGAGGAGAGTGAAGGGGGTACCCCATTTCACCACAGACCGGGGTGCCGGCCTACCCCAGCCCAAGACCAGCTCCCATGGCCCCAGGTCCCCGGCCTACCTCAGCCCCAGACCAACTCCCATGGGCCCAGGTCCACGGCCTACCTCAGAGCCAGACCAGCCCCTACAGACCCAGACTCCAGATCAGCTCACATGGACCTATGCTCCTGACCTACCCCAGCACCAGGACAGCCCCTATGGCCCCAGCCATGAGGCCAGCTCCCATACTAGGCTCTCAGCCTGACCCAGTGCCAGACTGGCCCCCACAGAGTCAACCTCCAGGCTGGCCCCGAGGCCCCAGGATACAGACTGACTCCTATAGCTCTGGCTGCCATCTAACCGAGCAGCAGGTGGGTCCCCAGGGCCCAGCCTCCAGGCTGGCTCCTGAAAAAACAGCCATGTAGCTAGTCACATTACTGGACTGGCTCCCATGGACCCAGATGCTGGGAAGACTCCAGTGCTCCTCAGCACCTGGCTGGACCTGGTGAACCCAGACTCCAGGGTGATCCCTCTGTACCCAAGCACCAAGCCTGCCTGTCTGCTGTCTCAAGAACCAGATGTGTCTGACCAAGGACTCCAGTAGCAAACCCACCTGTGGATGCTACCAGATGGGGTATCCACACTCTCTGTGCAGGCTGACTCGTGCAGAGGACTTCAATAGATATTTTTCCAAAGAAGGCATTCAAATGGCCAGCAGGAACATGAAAAGATGCTTAACATCACTAATAATCAGGGAAATGCAAATCAAAAGCACAATGAGTTATCATCTCACACCAGTTAGAACGGTCATGAGCAAAAAGACAAGAAATAACAAGTGTTGATGAGGATGTGGAGACCAGACAATCTTTGTGCACTGTTGGTGAAAATGTAAATGGGTACCATCCCAATGGAAAACAATACGGAGTTTCCTCAAATTTTTAAAAATAGTCCTACCATATCTTCCAGCAATTTCACTTCTGGGTATATATCCAAAGGAAATGAAATCACTGTCTCAAAGGCATATCTGCACCCCTATGTTAATCACAGTTTTATTCACAGTAGCTGTTTCCATGGAAACAACGTAAAGATCTGTCAGTTGAGGATTGGATAAAGAAA